>NC_083622.1:27864300-28164300 GCF_963584025.1 Labrus mixtus
AGCTCTTTTTAGTGTTCCAAACACAACACCAAATGGGAACAATCTTAACTCATCCACAGACATTCTCACTCCAATGGCTAATGTCCATGTACACTTTGAAATGCAGACTGCAGGAGATGGAAATAAGAACCACCGATCTACTATTCAGAAGACAACCCACTCTACCGCTGACCCACAGCTACCCCGAATGCCTGATGAATCCTTCCTGTGTGATGGAGACTGACTGATGTAGAATATTTGGGAGTTATTGTGATTTTAAAGGGGGAGATTACCCTTGGCTGGCAAGAGATAGTAAAAAAAAAGCTGAAATAGCATCCTTCTTTAAGGTGTATTGTAGACTATTTAGCCAGAAGAATGTCAACATTCTCGTGCAATCTCTGTTCTGCCACATGTATACAACAGACTATTGTAAACTTTGTAGTCAGGAGGGCGCTCTACTGGCAAAACGATGACATCATTTCTCAAACACGGCGAGCACATATTTGAAAAACAGTTACATGTGTGACAGGCTCCTATAAGTCCAAGGACATGTTGAACGGATCTAACCTGGAACATGTTTTTTTTTATTTTTTTTTTTTAATCTAGATTGTTATAAATTCTGCATCAATAAGACTTTCATGTTTAAAAATATATGTAGAGCTCTCTATTTAAATGCTTATGTGGGGAAAAAAAGGGTTGTATTGAGTGATTTGTAGCTCAAAAGTGAGCCAAAAGAAATGAGCCGGATCTTAGTCATCTCATGGCTTACAGCTAACACTTGAGGCTACATTAACTGCAGCTAGCATAGCACACCTTAATCTCCAAAGAAAAACTGTCTGCAGTCAGGAGTTGGTTATGTAATGTTGGTGCTGGGTCCTGACAACTTGTATTAGTTGATACTTGAAGTAAGCAGTTATCTTTCCAGCATGTAGACAGTTTCAGATTTATGATGTATTTTTTAGTGTTGTGGTGAAATGCCACTGACTGCTGCTGGAGGTAAAAGGCTAAACAGATCTCAAAAACTAGGTGGATATATAATTGTATAAAGGTGAAAAGTCCCGAAGTACCCAAAAATAAAGGTAAACAACTTATATCAACTGTCTACCACAAGGAGTCAGGGTGGAGTATCTCACCCAGCACCAGTACTGATCTCATGCATGCACTTCTATACATTCTCCTGACCCGCTCCGAGGTGACCTCTGACCCTCTCTCTCCTCCTGCACTGACCTCAAAGCCAGACGGAGGACAGTAAATCCTCCCTGTGAGCAGTCTGACAACTGGCTGACTGACTGGAGGAGTGTTGATCATTCAGTGGTTTGTGTATGATTTATGCAGTAAAAACCCAATATGAATAAATAATGTCTAAATGAGGCTGTTAATAAATACTGCACATTGCATCATCTTGAGTGTCTCTAAAATAAATACCATTAAAAACCAGTCACCAGTAGAATGGTGAGTTTAACAATGGTTACATCTCCTGCTAAGACTTTCCAAGTTACAAATAATGGATGTACCTCATTCCTGTATGAGACAACATCCCATCATAACGTAAAGGTAAAACGATCAGACAGTACTTGTTGCATTCAAGTCTTCACGTTTTCCATGCCTATTCCACACAAGGGCAGAAACCTGTCTATGGGGGGGCAGTAGCTCAGTCTGTAGGGACTTGGGTTGGAACTGGAGGGTCGCCGGTTCAAGTCCCGGTGCGGACCAAATATGGAAGTTGGTCTGGTAGCTGGAGAGGTGCCAGATCGCCTCCTGAGCACTGCCGAGGTGCCCTTGAGCAAGGCACCAAACCCCCTCCCCACCACCAGCTCAGCCCGCTGTGGGCAGCTCCGTCACTCTGACATCTCTCCCTTAGTGCATGTCCATAGGATCCTGTTTGTGTGCATGTGTGTATATTTCAGCCTATGTGTGTGTTCATGACTTACAGAGTGTAAAAACTGAATTTCCCCTTGCGGGATCAATAAAAGTAAATCTTAATCTTAATGTGCTGCTCCTGATGGGTAATAACACAAATATAAATACAAATCGTTAAAAGACAGTCACACTAGTGACAAAAATATCTGAAGCCATTCATCTAGAATAGGCCTGCAGGATATTAGAAAAATATTCAATGTGCGTTAACATTGGGCTGTATTGCGATAACGATATGAATTGTGATAAATAAACAAAAATTAACAGTTCAGAACACATGATTTTGCAATATGTTCCTGCTAAATCCAGAAAAAAATCCAAAGAACTGTATGTTCCTAAATCATCCGTAATTAATCAGAGAGTAGCTGATGGTTAGCTTTAGCTTCATCCGACTGCATAAAAATGGTGTGAAAGCATGAACATTATACACAAGCCTCCGTACAATTGGTCAAATATAAACATGAACCAGCAGATTACAGCTGACAAGAACTGTGCATAGTCCACTTCTGACACCCCTCTCGAACATCCTCATCAAAGTACAGTCAGTGATTTTATAGCAGGGAGTTAGTCAGTCAGCAGAGCTCACAACAAAGGCTCAGCCTCACCCACGGGTGCTGACACAGCCTGGCCTGGCCTTCTCGTGAAGAGAGGAAGAGCGGTACAGGATGTGGATGCAGACCTATTGTAGGTGTTAAAGTTATCCAAACTTCCTCTTATTCCGGCAGCAGCAGCATTCCAAAACAAGCGCATCAAAGACATATTGTTGCTAAAACTGGCACATTGAAAATTTGTACTTAAGAAAAACAAAGCATCTCCATTCTGACTGTTTGAGAGATGTCTTCATCATTTAGAGCAGACGTGGGGGTTTTCCTGCCTAATGCACCCAAACTGGCTTCAGTAATGAAAGCTCTATTTTAATTATTCTTCAAACACATTTTTACAATTTATGTAATGCAGTTTCTTTTTGAATATCTGCCAACATGTCTCCAGTGTGTTTGTGACAAATCAATATTGGGTTATAATAAAAAGCTGCTGAGTCAGGCTTTACTGCAACAAGGTATTTTAACAAGGTACCATATATAACACTGTTTAATAATTACAGTTATATGATATTATATCCCTACTGATCCAAGTCTTGTCACATGATACTGTAGAGGTGGTACAGATTATAACATATAATAAAGGATGAAGACTTGGCATTTCTGATAAACCTACAGTATGTCTCTGGGTCACTGCTGCAGTCAGTTTGGTGTGAGGCCTTCACTGACCATGACTCGTGTTATTGTGTCCCAACACTTGGCCTTGAGCAATCAGCACATCCCAGCAGTGGCACGGCTAACCTGCAGTGTAAATAAATAATGTGTTTCCAGTATTGGAAAGGATCCCAACCTATTGTTTGAGAAAAGTGAACCACACCTCACACTTTGAAAATGAATGTCTCTGTTTTGCTACAGTATCCTTGCCCTTAATGTATGTGTCTGTATGTAAGCATATCCTGTCAAGCTGGCAAAACCCATTAGCAGTCTGCAGGGGATATAAGAAGCTTACTGTATGTATACATACATAAGGTGTTGTGTTTGGTTTCCTTTTTGCTTACAGTATCACTTACTGTACAAGGTTAACAGTTCCTCAGTGACCAAGCCTCTAAAGTTTTTTTAGACCAGGCAAAGCAGCTTAGGATGTTTAGTGGAACAACAATAGAGAATTGCATCACACTGTTAACAGTAGAGTGAACCACCAACAAATTTGACAAATATGCTTAGGGTTAAGGACTAAGCCAATTGTGAAGTTATGCAATGCTTTAATTTGTATTTTAGGCTAGGATTTAAGGATTAAAACAGAAGAATTAGACTTAAATGATTACAGAAATAGTGATACTATACAAATGTAGACATTATAAACTCAACACAAATATGAGACTTAATAAGAACAAACAGTAAAGTACAAATTTGTGGTCAGATATTTGGCAAACTGCGCTCTCTACCAGCTGAAAAGTTCTTCCCAGAATGTAAGCAAGGACATTCTAACAGAGGACAATGGTTGAGATGTAAAGTGTTATATGAGTTGTCTTTTCATGAGGAGATGTGGTAACACCACGTACAGTGAATCAGACTCTGTTCATGACGGTTGATATTCAAAGAGAGTGACAGTCTTGTTCTGACTACAGCTGGACACAACAGCAACTGATGCGTGTGTGAAACACGTTTTAAAATATGCTCCCCGTTATCCCCTTTCGAGTTTTTCTCAGAAATCGTACGATTGCTCACAACAGCCAACTGCCTCTGTGGACAATGGCTTATAACACCTTAATAAATGGAATCATAGACGAGTACTGTTTCATTGGCTTTCTCTGGTTTCAGGTCATGAGTCTGTTGCACACAATTCCGTTCAAGCAGCAACCGTCAGTGTTGAAAAATGAAGATAATGCAGAAGTGCCAAGAAATGCAGTTTCTCAAGTGTCCACTTGAAGCTGGCTCCAAAAGCTCAGGAAGTCCCATTATCACCCATATTAACATATCTACTGTTAGAGCAGAAATAAACGTGTTCTTACAGCCCGGTAGAAACAAACGCTTTCGGTCTGAATTGGTGAACACTTATTCGTTTTGCTAAAGCTAAAAGTTCTGCATACATTTGGCCATGACACGTTGACTGACAGGTGGAGATGTTGTAGGCGTGTGCCAGAAGGGTTAAGGTTGCTTTGTTTCAAGCTTGCTAGTGGTCAAAGTCACTGTGTCCCTCTCACTCTGGCTCGGCCTGATCCTAAAACACAATGCAGTTGAATAATGTTGTGCTGCTTTTAAACTCCTGCTTCACTGCAGTAAATTTGAAGACTTCTAACACGGGAGATCAGTTTTCAGTTTTTGTGATACAGCCAGAACATGTGCACAATGTATAGCGGTGTGAAAGAAGCACTCAGTTCTTGACCTGCGTCATCCTACCTGCGATGCGGAATACAGCCCGCTCTGCTGGATCCAGGACCTCCCCTGACGCCGACTTGGAGCGTTTCACCCTCTGGTGTTTGGACAGGTTCCAGGGAAGGGTGTCTCCTGGGCAAGGGGAGCTGCTCCTCTCTCCATAGCTCTCCTCCACTGGGGGTCGATCCCTGCGTCTGTCTTTGCGGTTCGCCATCACCTACCTACCAGAGAGGATTTAAAAACAGAGTTTAAGAAATGTAGTATTAATAAGTAAACAGTAAAAAATACAATGAATTTCTAAAGCACCTTTTAAGGGACCCAATGAATACATGCACAACAAACACCAAACCAAACTTTCTGAATGAAAGGAGCAACACAGCACCACCTCAAACTTCAAATCTACAGTATGATATTAAAATGATTACCTTTGTAAACATCACCTTATTGGCTGCATATAATTTGGTATTCTGAGTTTAAAACTGTTTATTAGAAGTCATGCAATACAAAGCATGATTATTTCCTGGTTAATATACTGGGCCATGCACCAGGCTAATCATTAAACCTCTGACTCATTATTCTGAAAGCACAAAGAGCCAAGAGCTTATTAAACCAGATACACCAGAGCTGAACAAAACAGTGAGCACTGTGTCAGGCTTTCTCCTTTGCTGTGAGCTCACTCTTTAAATGTTTAACTGCCACAGATGTATGGGAAGATAAAACTCAAAATACTTAGTGTTAGAGTGCCATAAAATGCAAATTGAATCTCCAGACACATAGTGGCCTGTGGACATGCCTGCAGGGATAGTTCTCCATATCCATGATAACAGCATATATGGACCTTCACCTGTTTATATGCAAAAAGCCTCACGTGACATTACCCATACATGGCTTCATTTGCTCTGCTTATGTGGACTTCCATCAGCAAAGGAGGAAAAAGTCAACCAAAACATGTAAAGGAAAATGAAACTAAAAGACGTCATCTTTTTAATCTCAGTCTTCCTCCTACATGGTTGCCTACATAACCCAAAATGCACCTTGACCACCACTCAGTTGGAAGTTTGGGTGGGTGTGTGTTTGGAAGGGGCTGCTGTGGATCAGGGGTAGAGTGGGTCGTCTCTCAATCGGAAGGTTGGGGGTTCGATCCCCCAGCTTCCACAGCATGCAGCCACATGTCTGATGTGTCCTTAAGACACTTAAACCCAAGTTGCTCCCCATGCTTCGTCGGTGGCGTGTGAATAAATATGAATTGATTAGTTATACTGATGGACACTTTACACAGCAGCCTCTACCATCAGTGTGTGAATAGGGTAGGTGTGACATGCGGTGTAAAAGCACTTTGAGTAATCAGATGTTAAAAGCACTATACAGGTTCAAGTCCATTTAGCATTTATGCTACATGAAGCTAATATGGCTTCAACTCGTGGCCTCAAGGAGAGATGAGCAGCAGCTAGTAGGTCTCGTAAGCTCACTTCTTTCTCACTCCAAAACCCCAGTTTTTGTTTTTTTTCCCAACTTGTTAAGCCCAAACTAAAGCTGAGTCAAGTGTCATCCCTTTAAAAACAGTAAGAGCCCACAAAAAGCGTTCTAAAACTGAAGTTTTTATTATACAATCCTCTGGACCGGAAAACTTGAACCTGCATGTGATTGTATGTTTAATGTGCCTAATAGAATGATTATTAAGTTAAGTCAAAGGTAAAGTAGGATTTTATGTGTACATCACTGCCCTACACTGAATGACAAAAGTGCAAAACTGCTTTACATGGCATACAATCACTCGCTGTTGGATTTGTTTTAGTGCTGAGTCTCTGACCTTTGCCCTCAGGTTAAATAGTTACCCATGTGTAGAGTAAAAGTGAAACATGACAGAGCGGAGAGGAAATCATCTTTCTCACTCATAATAAATGATTATGCAATAACAAACATACAGCACAACCCATGTTATTCCATATGAATGTTGTGAAGTGTATTGTGTATTATACAAGTAAAAAAAAGTGTGAGTAAATAAGTATTAAAAACCAGGCCAAACACAGCCCAGGTAGCATCGAACCTTGGCAATGGAAACAGGCTTAGTAAAAGTAAAACCTACACTTATAAACCTGTATCAGTGAACACATGAGTCATGAGATGTCTCTTTGTGGTTTCCTGATAGGCTCACTCAGGTGACACCTCATGTCACTGTCCGTCAAGTCAAACACAAATCACTTCACTTTCTGTCAGCAGAAATAAGTAACGACACATTTCAGAGGCCTGCTTTATCTCAACTGCAACAATCATGCCACATGTGTTATGAACTGTATTTGAGTTATCAAATAAAATTCAGTAGGTACATGTTTTGCAAAAATATATAATGACAGTGACACACCCACTTTCACAGATAACGTTGCATTCAAGGACCTGCCCTGTACCAGTAGGTTATACTTACACATGCTTCAGTGTTGTCAAAGCTGAACTGAGCTCAGAGGTCACTTCTCTGTGAAGTTATCATAATAAACATGTAAATACTTTGGCAGTCTAGCTCACATTGGATCATGATGTCATCATGAAAAAATACCAGGTACCTTAGACAAAGATAGGAAATAAAATTGTCAGGGCTATTTCAGTCAAGTTATTTATTTTTTTTCGCATCAAGAGTTAATGTTTCAGGAGCAAAGGTTGGCACTGCTTACCTTTGACACTTTGTGAATGTCAGAGGTAAAGATACCATCATCACCATCCAATTGCAATGTGTATATTTGCCCGTTTTTCAGAGCATACCTGTGTAATGTTGGGGGTACACATTCAAAACCTTTTAAACAAAACAAAAATATTCCCAAGAGTCTTCTGGTTAGGCTACTGTATTAGCCTACTGACAGAGAAATGAATGGCCAGTGCTGCTGGGTTACAGTTAAAACCAGCATGGCTCAGAAATTGTGTAATCTCAAAGTCTAAAATCATATCATTAGCCGCTGCCCCCCCCCCAAAAAAAAAAGTGACAACATTGTCATTAGGATCTGTCTTATGTTGACAGTTGTGGAATTGTCTGTTTGTGCTTCAATTAATTGTAACAGCAGTGGCAACTATGGTTGATTAGAGCAGGTGAATCCTGAATCAATAGACTGTATTCAGGACTTTGGTGCAAGTAAAGTATGGATGCTTTTGCTGGGCACCTTAAGGACTGCATGCAGGGACCTGCAATACAAGCCTGATGCACCTGCAGCAAAACTGATCCCAAACGCACTCACACAGGATGACTCATTAAGGCAAGTTAACAATAGACTACACACCATTTTTTCTTCAACTGTGAACCCACACCATGAACACACCCAGCACCACTGAGGACATGTACACTCTTACCTTATTGCTGAGCTGGATCAGTCACGTAGAAAGACTGTCAAACAGCACATGAGTGCATGTGTCGGTGCCTCGGTCTGTGTGTCCTGATGCAGGTTATCTCAAATCAAAACAAATGAAGTCGCCCAAAGCCCGTGCGTGTGACAGCAGCGCGTTGCATGTGTGTGGACAGCCACTCCTTTCCTTACAGGAGGCAGGGCAGCTGGAGGAGGCAGGAGAGACGAGCCGCCGTGCACAATCCGCAGTCATCTGGGACGTTTCTGTAGCTCTACTCGCTCTTCATTCTCGCCAAACATTACTCCCTGTCGACACCTCTGAATTTAAAGGTCGCAGAGCGTTCATGCAATACTGTCACCCAAAAGCCGCACAATGCTGCACAGGTTTAACGTTCATTATTGCAGATTAAGACGCAGGCTTCCTTGCCGGAGCCGCTCAGGAGCTGCTGCATCATCGATCGAGAGCAATTAACGTGTTTTTTCCTCCAGCAGCAGGGTCTCATGCTGCGGTGAAACGCTGCATGACTCACTGTTCGATTAGTTTGCCTAGCTGTCCTGTCCCAGGCTGAGCGCAGTAAGTCTGCAGGCATACAGAAAAGTAAGCTTTTACCCTGAGATGATGCTAATTGGGTTATTCGATTGAAAGGGGAGGTGTAATTAGATAACACGTGACATTTAGCCCACTATGCAATGTTCAAAAAATACAGTGCTGGAATCCCTAACTTTTAATTAGACCCAATTTGCCTTGGGCAACTTTGTAAAATATGAAAAGGATTAGGCTATGCAAAATGTGAGTTATATGCTAAATGATCTCTCCATGTGACTCACAACAAGGCCAGCATTTTCCATGATCAGCCTTGAGACAATCATCTTGTGTAATGTAAGGCAGTGCTCACCAAGTCAGATTTACTGTGAGGCAGAATGTGTGCGATAGATGCTGAAAATCAAGGTCCTATGAAGATTTGTTGGTAAGCATTAATATTATCATCTATCATCCATTAATGGTTCCCAAGAGTATTTTTGACTTTTTATTGTCAATGCTTCAACATATAGCATGAACTCAACAACCCCTTCAAACAACCATCAGAAAGGGAATCATTGCAAATTCATTGAACTGGTCACATATGTCCACTCTGAGGCCCAGAGGCTCACAGGTTAGCCTGTGTGGTTATGGTTACATTCAAAAGGCCTAAGGTTCAAAAAGTAAACACCAATGGTCCAACAGATTTTAAATGTTATCATGTTACAGAATAAGAATCTTGAATGAAATATTATACCTACTCCATTCACTTGATTTGCAGTGAAAAGGAGTGGGAAAAGGCCCATAAGTGCAGAATATGCTGAATGGAATGTTTTGACATAATCCTCCAGTGCAGAGGTCTTCTTAGGGCAACTTCTTATTTCACACAAACACTCACTGCTGATGTCATGTCGATAGCTGTCTGTTTTTTTTATTAATCTGTTAAATTAAATTGTAATTGTAATGTAAACACACAGCCCTACCATAAAACACAGAGTGCAAACCTCAAAAATGCAACTAAATTGCATGACGTATCAGTTCACCTGAGACAGCATTACTGTAGAGGTGAGGACTTATCCAATAATGTGTCCATGTTTCTGAGTATTTCACTTTTATGCTACTCAATACTTCTACTTCAAAAGTGAATCATTACTCTATGCCATGTTTATTTAAACAAAAAAAATATGATGCATGTAAAAATTGTTGAATTGCTGTTTGTCTTTTGAAATGATTGAAAAGGGTATTGTGACATCTAAGGAGGTTCAGACTGTGAAATAGTTCAGATTAATGGATTGGCCTGAATTTCTTGCTAAACCCTGGCTGTGAAGTCGTACTTGCTGGATTTTTTTTGTTTAAAGGAGGAAATTTGCCAAGAGGAGTCATAATTGCTCTTTCTCATTAGAACTTGGATACAGCTTTACTGTAGGGACCAGGCGGACATAATCTAAACTTGATATGTGGAGTTGGCCTCCTGGCAACACTTTTCTTTTATTATTACATCAGGCTATTTCACACAACACAGTCAGACTGCAGATTATATTTTTCTGGTAATGTATACATGTGTAGTAAACGTTTATTTTATCATGTTTAGATTTTACATGGAAACACATGATGCATTTATAAATTATACAACTTGGAATCAATTCAATAATCCTTAACCTTTGAGACGTCTGGACCTCTGCAAATAGTGTCTAGTTTGTACCGTTGTGTTACATTTCATATGGCCATGAGACCTTTTCCTCACTTGACCTCTGACCTTGTAATAACCTTTCAAGCAAGTGGTAAAAATGTCCAATGATACACAAAAAAAAAAATGGAGTTAAAAAAACCCTTTTATTTTAAATAGCATTACTTTTGGTCCTTTAAAGGCTTTATATGTGATTTTTTTATCCAGCAGATGTCGTCCTTGAGCACCAGCATGAAACCAGAACAACTCGTGGTGCATTGTTGTGTTAGCATGCTAATGCTAGCGATCTTTATTATGCTCATATCTTCACACTGCATGTAAATTTACCTGAAATGAGCGTGATCTAGAAACACAGTTAAGCAGTGAGTACAGTATGTTATTCTTCTTTTCTCTAGTCCCTCAATTAAACAACTTTTATGTGCGAGGGGAGGAGTCAGCCGCCGTCCTGATATGTAAACAAACTGAAGATAGGACTCTGAAAACTCTGAAAACATCACAGACAGTGGGACTCGGGTGTTACACCCATTGTAGACAGTCATGACTCACAGAGTTATTTTCAGAGGATATACTTGATTTATATTATATTTAAGTGTGACAAATCTCATATAAAGCCTTTAAGGCAACCAGCCCTTTGTTGGTCTTAAGCTTACTTAAGCCAATATAAGAGTTAAAACATGCAGCACTTCAACCAGCTGATATATTCATTCTACTGTTAATCTAATAATGTCACATTTGCTAATAGTAGTGTCTAGTTATTTTACTTGAGTGGGATTTGGAAGGCTGTGCTTATATAACAAATGTAGTGTTTTTCCAACCTTGCTGCTCTTGGGACAGTGTATCCCCTCACCTCTGCATGTCAGTGAAAACTCAATTATTATGTCAATGACAAATGCCTCACTGTTCCCTCACATTGACATGCTTTCAGCTTGGTGTAGTACATGTAGCAGACATTCACTGATCCGTAAAGGGCACTGGTCCTTTATGGCATGGAATGACAAAGTGCAAAGGACAGAGGGCTGATCTCAGAAATACCTAATTTATAGAGTTTATTTATAGATGTAGATACACACATTATGAAACGAATGAGGTGACAAGGGCAGAAGTTTTAACACCACCACAATTACATGTCATCTATGTAAGATGTCCAGCTTGTAAAAAAAGATGACAGCACTCAGACTAGAGAGACTCAGAATAAAAAACCTCAGTTCTCATCTCAAAGACTGCACTGCTTAAGACACATTCACCTCTCCCATTGTTAAACAGGGAGGTTAAGCTTGCTTGATAAGCTGAAATTGGTGTGGTGCCAGGAACCGTTGTCACAAATGAAATAATGGTCCACTTTCTAATGCAGCACCAGCACTTACAGTTGTCTGCTGTCTGGGTGTATCAGTGTAAAAGTAGCCAGCTGACACGTTGTGTGAAGATGCAACACGGCAGCATTGAAATGAAGCCAGCCAGCTCTTGTTAAAAGATACAGAGTTAAGCACATCACAGTTGTATAGTATGACCATTATTGTAAGCAGAACATTTCAGCCAGATGAAGTCATTAAATCAGTTACACTCACACCTCTGCAATTTTTTTTCATAAGGACCATACTCACCTCCTCTTGGGGCGTAAAGTCAACAAAAAAAATTGCATTATGCAGATGCATTTCGCCTTTTTTGCTTACACACAGACTGTTTTGCTGCTTGCAGCCCACTCAAACCCACACAAACCAATCAGACAATATTGTACACAGACTACAAACCAGAACGCTTTCAACACCAAAACATCTTGTCATTTGCCAAAAGACCAAGCATTCACATGCACAATCTGTACATAGAGATTACGCAGATGGAAAGAGCAGATGTCTTGTTTGCACTGTCAGGCTGGCAGCTTGCATGTTGCTGTTTATGTAGTTTAAAGTATGGCTAACAGAGAGAGAGAGCAGACATCCACAGGGGCTCGTGGGTTGACAATGCCTTTTAAACAAATTGCAGTGCTTGCTGTATTATTAATGTCAGTCTTTTTTTAATGCAGTGAATTGTTTTATTCATTTGAACTCAAAAACACGTCGTAAAACCTGTTATTATAAACTTTAGTAATGACCTTTAGAACCTCACACATCATCTTTTTTTTTCTTCAAATGGATCTTTACGAACATTAAGGCCAAGTACATTTTACACACGACATATCAAAACACCAACGGCAAAAAAGAAAGAAATAAATGATAGATGAATCAATCATTAAATAGATACATACCAGAGAGATTTAAGAATCTCCCTGTGTGCCAGTGAACCATTTACATTTCCTCACACTCCTGGGCTCTCCTGGTTACCTTTCACATCTTCTCTGTCATTCTGCCCAGCTTCACGTCTTTATTTAGTCTGAAACATTCAGTGCTCGCCAAAACAACAGCAGAACCAGAAGGTTAATGAGGTTTTGCTCTGTAGAGGTTACAGTCTGTGTCCCTGCATTAATCAGTCCTATATTTAATGCTTTGTGGACAAAAGTTGGCAAGCAAAGGACTGACAATTCACTATCCAAAATTACCAAAGCCAATGATTTTTAGTCAAATGTTTTCTTTTTACATCCATAGACTTACGTTCACAGAAAAATGTATCTTGGATTACTTGTATTGCTTATCTGTTAATGTGAATAACATTGTGGAAGTTGTGTCTTTTCTATGATGCACACAAAGCTCATAGCTCAATAACTACAATAAGATACATTGAAATCTGCACAGCCATATGTATAATGTTGGATTTTAATTTGTCCATCATACTATCACACATGTTTGGCACCTAGGAGAAGAAAATAGCCCCAAACATCTGCAAAAATATATCTGCAGTTTGATTTTTCTAGAGTTTCTTTCAGTTGTCATATTGAATCGTCAAAATCACCTTTTACACCATTTACAATCTTATAATGATTGTTACATATCTACATCGATTAGATTTCAGCCTGATTGTCTAAACATCGATCCCGAAGTACAGCAGTGGTCAGACGTCTAAAAAACATTTCAGGAATGGAAATCTTCTCATAGTTAAGAGCTGAAAAAGTAATACTGGGACAGGTGTCACCTAAAGTTATAGAAAGAGGTGAGTCATCTACAGTAAGAGAAGGCTACCACCATTTTTTAACCATTTGTTTTTACCCACACGTGTACAGGTAAATATGCACTCACCAGAAGAAGCAGGACAAATTAAAAGATCAACACTGCCCTCTAGTGGATATAAACATGTCCTTCCTTTAATTCTTTTAAAAGTGGGATTTAGTTCACAGCAGGTCGAAGATTATGTGACCGACTCCTCACAAGAACAGTTTTAGTAGAGCTATTAAAAAAAGTGGCCTCATCCAGAAAACTTTAGACGTAAATTTTGCCACATCTATAAAGACCATGCTATACCTCGAGCATTTAACATTCTCCAGACATTTACTACTCCCCCTTTTATGTTTAAGGCATTATAAGAGTCTTATTTTTGATCTGTTAGTGTGATGGAAGGTGTGCATATTTTCAAAGCGAGACCAGCCCGATAGAGCCATAAAGTAATGACGGAAACATGGAAAGCCGAGGGAAACTTTATGTGTTAGCCTATATGATTTACATAAACAATAAATGGAAAGACTGAACGCTTCTCCGCAATGAGTCACTCATGGAGCAGACTGCATCATGGGAGAGTTTGTGCAGCCAATGAGAGGGCGGCAGAGTGCTTTGAGATAAGTTGGCTGTAATGTTTGACTCTGTATCAATATATAAAAGTGGAAATTTAATGTGATTATTACTGACCGCCTAACACACTGGCACACACGCACAGTCGCACAACACAGACACATGCAGGATGTAGGCCAGATGCACACAAACATAGTGTGTACACAATACACACACACACACACACATACAAGGGGAGTGCGAAACCACACAAATACACACAGGAGCACTCACTCACCATAAACCACAGTCATACACACACGCACACTCCTGCAGTACATACCACCCCGCTATTGGTCCAGACCCAGACACCGCATGCCAGTGCACCTCACTGCCTGAGCCGCAGGCCGCAGCAGTAGTAGAAGAAACAGATGGGTACCAGCTGTTTGGATGAGAGCCCCGGGTACACAGCTACTGTATTTCAACCCACACACATGCATAAGCACAAAGTTATTCAAGTTGTTTAACTGCGCCCCTGCCTACACCACTTCCATTATTTACTCACATCACATGTAGAGCTATTTCACTGTTGCTGGTATGTTCAATAATCCTGATGTGATGTCATGTTTTAAATTCACAGTAATTATAGCAAATAACTCGTGGTTTACTGATGTCTAATCCTGAACAGGTCGACTTCAAACATGACAGTCTGTAAGGGTTTGATTTCACCCTAAAAACTTCACATGCACACTGTTTAGCATAAATGGATAGAGAAGATATGGAGAAGAACAAATCCCTAACATGCAGAAATTAAGCATGGAATCAAAAAAGTAAAAGTAGAAAGGTCAAGAAAATCCAAAGAAATCCAGTGGGGTTCTAAGATGATTTTAAAAGCTGTGCACTGATTTTGCCTCTCTGGCTTTGAAATGAAAGAATAACTATGAGGTTAAAGTGCTGACTTTGAATGTGTTCACATGCATATTAAACAGTGATGGAATGATACAAGGCTTCACGGCTTTTTGGCCACAATTTAGAATTCTTTTGACCGGCCAAGCCAGTCACCCCACTGAACATGTGTTTGAAAATACTGTCTGAAACAGCATAAAGTAAAAGCTGCTGCACGACAAGCCCGACACATGTAGAGCTTAGCTTCGGGAGCTTTAGTCCCAATTATGAGAGAAGTCCATCCTCTACATCTTATGCCTGCTCCACTTTAGAAAATGTGTGCTAAACAGGCCGTTTGGAGATATTACTTTTGTGACATCACAAAGGGCAGTAACCAGTAGCAGAGCGAGTGTGGGGGCAGAAGGTGCGGCCGCCCTGGGCCCACTTTGAGCCAATTTTAACATGCATTTTGTTATTTAGTTGAATTTTTTGAATAAAGTTGGTTTGACTTGGTCTGAGTCTCTATTTTCTTTTGCCACAATCAAGACACACAATGTATTTTGTAGAGCAGAGAGGGGCCCCCCTCCACTGCCAAGGGGGTTCTCAACTTCGGCAGCAAACAGCACCAGCGGGGTGCTTTTTCTCATTGACAACTCAACCTGGCAAGTCTCCTCCCGTTAATAGTTCCACTAACGTAAACGCTACTAGCCAAGCAAAT
The DNA here is from genome assembly GCF_963584025.1 of Labrus mixtus. Classification (NCBI taxonomy): domain Eukaryota; kingdom Metazoa; phylum Chordata; class Actinopteri; order Labriformes; family Labridae; genus Labrus; species Labrus mixtus. Next base: position 27,879,880 of record NC_083622.1, read on the forward strand.
AAACATGTTATTGAGGAGCACCCAGCTAGATCCATGCAGGAAAGCAACAGTGCTGACGAAAACCTGTAAAACTGTAATATTTATAGTCTATGATGAAGACTTCATTGGTAAGTTGTTTCATCATTATTTGTGATTACGCTTAGATGCTGGTCTTTTGTTTGTGTCTGCATGTGTTGTAGACCGCCGTGTCTGTTTGGTTATCGTACTGTATGAACGGCAGGCCATTGCTTGCACACTGTTTACAAAGTTTGTTGTCGTGTGTGGGTTGATTATGTGTGGTTTTATTGTATAGTCCATTTGGCTGGATGGGCGTCCAACTTCACTGAATGTCAAACTGTAGTTGCCTTCTTTGGTTTCCCGTCCGGCTAATTAAGTCTGCTTTACTTGTTTAATAGAAATAATTGATCAAATATTGCGCAGACATATCAGCACTTGTGCTGCTTAAATATCAGCAGGTCACTCACTGTTTAATGAGAAGTCCCTGTCACGGTTATAGCACCCATTGTAATCCGCAGCGGCATTTCTCTTCGTCTCGCCCCATCTTGTATCTCCATACAGCCGATACTATACCATAAATACTATATTACTATATAGGCTAGAGTCAGATAATATAGGTGTTTATTTTTTTAAAACTCGCCACAGATTTTATTGCAGAGCCACTGACCTACATTTTTTATTTAACTCTAACTAGTAAGAAAATCCCCAACGGCTCACGTTCTTCCCCTCTTAAAAGGTGGTGAACCGTCGAGCCTCAATAACTACAGGCCTATTTCAAATCTGTCTCCTTTAGCCAAGATTTTAGAAAGCCTGGTTAGTGATCAGTTGAAGGATTTCTTGAGTCTTAATGAAATTTTATCTTGTTATCAATCTGGTTTTAGAAAATCACACAGTACAGTCACAGCAGCTACTAAAATAGTAAATTATATTTTTATGGCCCTGGATAGCAAACAACACTGTGCTTGTCTGTTTTATTGATTTTGCCAAGGCCTTCGATACGGTGGACCATGATGTATTATTGCATAGACTGGCTAATATAGGATTGTCTAATTCTGCTGTTGGTTGGTTTTCTAACTATCTTTCAGACAGGACTCAATGTGTTAAAATTGATGGCTGCTCCTCTGATACGTTGGCTGTCCACAAGGGGGTGCCACAAGGCTCTATATTAGGTCCCTTGTTGTTTACTATTTATATTAATGATTTGGGGAAATATGTCCAAAATGCAAATGCCCATTTTTATGCTGACAATACTATTATTTATTGTTTTGGAGAGACTGTGTTAAAGGCTGTTGATCGCTTGCAAGCTGCTTTTAAAGAAATAGAAGCCCAACTCCTGTCTTAAAGACTGGTACTTAATGCAGATAAAACTAAAATGATGATCTTCACTAAATCCAGGGACAAAACTAACTGTCGGCCCACTCTATTTACATTTCAAGGTACTCTTATTGAGACCGTTTCCACTTTTAAATACCTTGGTATCATCCTTGATGACAATTTGTCTTTTAAACCCCATATCGAGAACCTGGCAAAGAAACTAAAGGTGAGATTGGGCTTTTATTTCAGACATAAATCTTGTTTTTCTTTTGTTTCTAAAAAGAGGCTTATTGCTGCTACTTTTATTCCATTATTAGATTATGGTGATGTACTGTAAATGACTGCCTGCTCTACCTCACTACACATGCTGGATGCTACTTATCAGTGTGCGTTAAGATTCATTACCGGCTGTAAATCACTCACCCATCATTGCACCCTGTACTCTAAAGTAGGCTGGCTGTCCCTGTCAGCTCGTAGGCTTCTTCACTGGTACACCTTCATTTATAAAGCTATTACTGGACTACTCCCTTCATACCTCTGCACCTACCTCACTTTTAAATCAAATCTATCATACAGTTTGCGCTCTCTGGACTTTCTATCTACGTCAGTCCCCAGAACTCGTACTGAGTTTGGGAAGAGGGCCTTCATGTACTCTGCTCCCTCCGCATGGAACAGTCTTCAAAAAACACTCAAATTGCAGGAACATTAATTCACTATTAATGATTTTAAAACTTGGCTCACAAGTTTTTTAAAGGCTAATTTTGGAGTGTGTAAATGATTCACTGCATAGTATTTTATCATCATCACATAATTGTTCTTTTAGTGTGTATTGTGGTGTTGTGCTTTGTTTTTGTTGAACATGATCTCGTCGTCCTTCTCCTCCTCCTCCTTCTTCTTCACCTTCTGGACTGTATTTGTCTCTTTTTCTCATGTCTGTGCTTTCTTTTTGGATTTGTCTTATATTTCTTTTTGCTGCTGCCATTTTGGCCAGGCCTTGCTCGTAAAAGAGGTCATTTGATCGCAAGCATTTCTGCCTGGTAAAATAAAGGTTAAAAAAAAAAGAAAAAAAAAAGGCTACAACATATGCTATATAGCCTATAGACAGTTTAAGGGCCCACTATAGGTCCCCGCCCCCTCTGCAATGAGCCATAGGTAACCCCTCCCCCAGGTGGGTGACACTCCCATTGCCCAGCTCACCTGTATTTAAAGCTACAGAGGGGTTTATATGCATGATAAGATCAGAGTTGATTTTTAGCAAGAAACTTCAGAGACATGTTTTGGGGAGCTCTGAGACTTATTGACACTGGTTGTAAAGGAGTATAATATGTGACCTTGGCCAAGTGCTGACATGTATTGTAAAAGGGGTTGGTTGTAGTTTCAATCGCAATGAGAATTATAATTCAGATCCAGTTTATTTAGACTGTAACCAAAGTAAAGCATCTTTGATTTTATAACATGAAACTGAACTGTTTCTCACCATTGAGATTTAAGCAAGTTAGAACTGCTCTGTTTAATAACTAAAAATAAGTGAGACTCAATCTAGGTACACTAGATTACACTTCTACTGTCCCCAGAGGCGATTCTAGAGTCTGTTAGGGCACCAGTCAAGAAATAATTGGGGGCCCTACAACCTGCATTTTTCACCACTATGTCTGCCATTGTCCTGATGCTTAATCCTCTTCCAGACAGATAATTCCTTAGTTTTTTTTTTCACATATAATGCGTGCAACACTTTGCAGGGCAATGAGAGAGAGTGAGTGCTATCTGATGGGGCGCCCTTGGGGAGGTTGCCCACTGTCATTGCAAAATGACTGCCTTGCCTGTTGCGCCTCTTGACTGTCCCCAAGTGATGCTCTAAAACATGATTCTATCCACTGAGACTGGAATGTGTTATTGGTGTAAGACAGTAGGAGTGTATATTGGAATACTACGACTATGAAAATAACCATACGCAGAAAGGATTTGGAATTTATTATCAGAAGTTTGTTTTCTCTACAAATATGACCGCCGTTCCCCAAATAGATGTCAAGTTAACCGTCCACAATGAGCGCAGTCGACGCTGTTGATCACTCAGGATTCTTGTTCCTTCTCCGTGCTTTCTCCCTGAACCTCAGCAATTTTTTTATCCAACCTCAACTATCAACTTTCTTCCTGTGAGTCAACTGAGGTAGTGACTCCTCCAGCTCATTACAACATGACTTACTGAAACCAAAACTCTCCCTCCAAAAGCCTGACATGCTTGTTTCCTCCGTCTGAATGCCATTAGTTACAGTACAGACGGTGGTTGTAACCTCTTATTACGTTCACTTTGAGCACAATCTGTCTCATTAAATAAAGATTCTGCATTGTGTGAAGTCCAGTAAAGTAAAGGGTTTCATTCATCTGCAGTGAGACTGCAGTGACAGACCTGCCACTACAAACGTGACATAAAACATCACAGAACGCCGTAATAGCCTCCTGGAGTGACCTTCAATCTTGTACCGGCTACTGAACACCGGGCAGGAAAGAAATGACAAATATAAATTGTATTGTTCTGTATGGTTGACCACGGTCGTCCTGTGATTTCCAGCTCCAGTGCTGATGTGGTCTGATGTGGTCTGATGTGGTCTGGCCAGCGTGGGTTTAGAGGGCAAACCAGAGCACCAGCAGGCTGGTGTGGGATCTCTTTCCCTAGTGAAGCCAACAGGATGTCTTTAATGAACCACAGTGTGTTTGAACTGTCGCATCTCTCCATACAGCTGTGCAGCCCTTCTTTCTTTCTTTTTGGCGCGCACACCATGTAAAGGAAATTAGAGTGAAATAAGGGACACGCTAAATTCTAAAGATGTATCGAATCGAGGAAACGCTGTCACTGAGACAAAGACCACAAATCAAACGTTGGACATTAAAGGAGGAGAACGTCGTTGGATAATGTGGAGGTTATAAGTGACTTAAGGAGCCATGTTCCTGCTGTACTTCCTTCTGCCTCTGTCCTCATGTCAGAGTCAAAATACAGCCAGGATGTTTGTTTTATAAAATCAAATCAAATAAAAGTTAAAAAAAAAATGCTGTCTGCATTTTGATTCTGAGGTTTAATCAAATGTGTTTCAGTACACAATGTTTCATAGTTGCTTGTTGCTTTATTTTGAAAAGTCTATGTTTTTAACACAGGTTCATCTGAAGCTGGATTAAAGCTTGCTTGATCTAGTTAAAGGAAGAATATCCACATTTTTGCACTTAAATGTAAAGTTGCATATTCTTCCTTTAAGGTTTAGGATTTGATTTGATTTGATTTTTTTTTATTTTAACAAACATTACATGTGAATAAAATGGTATACAGTATACCATCAAATGAATAGGCAAGTAAAAAGAAATAAGGCGAGCTAGTTCAGGCAGTCAACTCGAGCTGAACTGACTTCACACTTGACATGCGTCATTATCCACAACCACCCGACAACACCTCCGGTCTCTCCCTCAGCTCTTTCAATGCAGCTCTGTCCTGCACCAGTACTGCACTCTTGCTCAGCCTCACCACCACCACAGCATCCACTTGTGGAGGGTTTGAGATATCATCCCATCACTCCTCTAATTTCTGCATGTCAAATAAAAATGAGGATTGATGAGGTTGGAGCCTATCAGCAAAAAAACAAACTGTTTTCTACTGCAATAAATATTATAAACGATACCGACGTGACTTGTCTGCCAGATAAATAATAGTAAATAAAGCAGAGGTAGTAATGAAAGATGCTACAGTAATATCATATCTGCCCTGTGTCAGACTTTGAGCACAGAGGTGTTCTGCTGTTTATCCGGCAGGCCCCTCCTCCTTAAGAGAGAGGTGTGGCTTTCTTGGTCATTTCTTAAACATGAATATAAAAAATTAGGACACATGACAATGGACAATAGGCGAATGGTGTTTTGTGGGTTGAATACAATTTTCAACATATTACAGATAGAATAGAACTGCAATTAATATAAAGTGAGGTGAAGTGGCAACATCCACCAGACACAGAGTGTTTCAGCTGAATGTGCACTGAGTCTCTCTTGTGTCAGCTTTTTAAACAGTCACCAAAATTACACATACACCTGTAAGTACATCACCACCCTTCTTTGTTGAGTCGTCACAAAACAGTTAGTTTTTCAGTTGCATTCTAAATTGGTTAAACTGTGCATGACATTTTCCCATCTCAGTGGCATCCCAGAGTAAGTTAGTGATTTTAAAAAGCTTCAAAGCAAAACTTTCCAGAAGTGCCTTGAAGGAATATGATACTTTTTATTAATTTTAGTGGATGCCAAAATCCATTGATCAAATCACTTGTTTTATCCATCTTCTCTTCTGAGTATCAATGTGTTACTGCTTCATATGGAGGGGAAAGCTGAAGCTGGGCATGAGTGAGCTTTTACCTGTTATAACCACAAGATGGTGTTGCTGTCGTATCATGTAACAGAGCAAAGTGCAGCACCGCTGAGCAAACCAGTTCTCGTCATTATCTCGGTATCCACACACTTTGGTGATGGTTCAGTAACTGAGAGTGTTGATACGCTGCACATTGTTTCAATTACTCCTAACTGTTGTTGCAGACCGTGCCACAGGAAAATGCTGAAAATACTCTGTGTTTTTGATCTCGTGGCCTCTTGTGAAACTGGAAATGAACGGTGATTAACTATAATGATGATCATCATGGTGAAAAGGTTTTGTGCCACAGGTTATTTGACTGTGTGTGAGTAAGCCTACCTGTGGAAGGCCTATGAAGGGAAGCCTTTATAATAATTAAGGTAACAAATGAATAATACATGCAAGTCACAAAAGGTCAGATATTTGTTCAAGAACTTCAACCGAGTCCAGCTGCCTTGAAATCAAGCTTTGATTTGAGTTGATCATTCGCATTGGTTTTCATGTTTAATCTGATAAAAGAAGGAAACGACTGAGACATCGAATCTGTAAAAAGTTTAACAAAGGTATATGTCTTTCCCACGTTGACTGTGCTCTGCCACAAATGAACTGAGAGTGTAGCTGGGTTTTATTTGTGTGTGCATGTGTGTGGTGTTGTAGTGGGAGGCTTTGTAGTGTTGAGTGAGAAAAGGAATATGGCTATGATTAAAGCAGGCACTAAAGCAAAGGTGGTAATTGGGATCATAAACACTCACTTTTCCATTTGCCCCTCTAATGAAGCATTCATGTTTATTCTAAGGAGCCGATTCATCAGAAAAAAACAGCATCCAACCCCGAGCTCGTCTGGGTGTTGAGCACTCTTCACATCTGCTGAGAGTATGGCAGCGAGGTTTAGAAGGATGTCAACAAATGTAGAGTGTTCACAAACAGCACAAACAGGCCCAGTATACAGTACTCATGTGCAAAGTGCATCAGATGTTGAGGTTTTCAAGGGTTAATATGAAACAATATGAAGTTCCTGAAGCTTGCCCTTGTTGATGAAAACAGTGATGCAACAAAACATCTTGATGTTGGGGGTTAATTATGTTTAGTTGAACTGTAAGTGGTGCTTGTTCCTTTTTTTCCCCTGGAGCCATTTGACCATTTCAAAAGAAGATGAGGTAAATTAAACCATGCGATTATGAAACATCATGAAAACAAAGAAGCCAAATATGTATACGATTCTCCAACTAATCCACCTCAGGCATTACAATATAATAATGGTAAATCTTTTATTTACTTTTTGTTTTAATTTTTCTCAACACAAATGAAAAATGTCGATGAAAACAGATGGATCGAAATGTATGAAAGTCGGTTAATTTTGATTAAATCAGAAACTTCTGGCAAAGACATCAAATCCACAACCATTAGAGGTTACAGATTACCAGATTGTCCATATTATATGTGAATGCCCATAGCCTACTAAACCTGTGTTAAACCACCTTTGTAACCTTTATTCAGTCATGTTCTCAGCTTCCCAGATTGATGTTATAATCAGAGGTTGAATTGCATCAGTTTCTCAGATCCTTGGATTCCTTCACATCCAGTTTATTATTTATGTTTACTTGCCTAAAAGTTGTCACATTTACATAACTGTGGAGTCTTAACACAAAATACATGTGTATTTAAAAAAAACATCCATCTAAGTGTGTGTCATGTGTATTTGTGTGTGTGTGTGTGTGTGTGTGTGTGTGTGTGTGTGTGTGTGTGTGTGTGTGTGTGTGTGTGTGTGTGTGTGTGTGTGAGTGTGGGCAGCTATGGCTCGGTTGATAAAGTCAATCATCCCCTAACTGGATGGTCGGGGGTTTGATCCCCATATCCTGCATCCACATGTCAGATGTGTCCTTGAGCTAGACACTCCCGCTCCTTTGTCCGCGGCGTGTGGTGTGGATGAATGAGATTAGTTAATACTGATGGTCCCTCTACATACACCCGTGTACACACTGCCATAAGTGCGTGAATGGGTGTGATTGGGTAGGTGTGACCTGCAGTGTACAGTAAAGGCACCTTGAGTAGTCAGAAGACAAAAAAGTGCTACACAAGCTAAAATCCATTTAGCATTTAAATCCTTCGCTCTTGTTGACGTTACTGTCGATGACTTCCTGTGTGAAAGGGCTCGTGGTCGTCTTGTGCTTTCCCACCTTTGCTAATCCTGAAACTTGATCATATGAACTCTTTCAGGAGAACCCGATCAGCAAAAGTGGAGGAGGTTGAACAACAGTTGAAACTGGCCTGGAGAAATCGACCTTTAATGACAGGGAAATATTCAGTATAATTTATTTTTTTGCTGAGTAAGGTCAGATTTGATCACAGGTTTCACAGACTGCCACTTCTGAAGCTGTTAAACTAAACATGGAGGGAAGGGAAACAGTTTTAAAGTAACAGAATAAAAAAAAAAAAAAGTTGTGTGTTGGACTGCAACATTCAAAGTTTTTTGTTTTGTAAGAAAAGACAAACTAAACTATTACTAAATCTATTTTTCTGCGATTACCCTTGGTTATGTCTTTATGATGGTAACACTGGACTACAGGGCGCTGTCCAGACATTAGACTTCCAGACATTTAGACTTTGTTTTACAGCTGATCTGGGCTCTACCAGGCTCTGCCAGGCTCTTCCTGGCAGTGGATGCTGTAATGCAGAGAGTCTGACAGAAGAAATATAGGGTCAAACAAACCGGGGGCTCATAATCGTAAATATCAGAGAGAAAAATGTTGCTGTTGTTTTTCTCATCAGGGCGAGGGTGTTTGTCATGAAGTCAGTGAAGAAGAAGATGAAGAGGAAGAAGAAGAAGTCTCAGGGATTATCAGGATTTACTTACTGGGAAATATTTGGATCGAGTCTCGATTGACTTCCTGTTTTTTAAATGAGAAATGTCCTCCTGCTATAATATCAGAGGCTCTCAGATGTCATGCAACTCAAAACTTATAAGCAGCTCATCAACTCTGGGTGTATTTTCACTGTTTTGACATATTCTTTATTATGACTGGAAGTGTTTAACTAAATATTACGCCTGCCTGCTGGCTGCTTAGATTAGGATCACTTTCACTTTCTACTCTTTTCCTTTAAAAAGCAACATGTATTTATTAGGCCGTCTTCATTTCCAGTTCAAACCCCCTTTAAAGCGTGATTCTTTTTGACTCTGCCGCTCAACCAGTACAAGGAACGTTAATTTATCGTAATCCTTTGAAGAGGAGACCTGGAGGAAGCTCGACCCAGTCAGTTTGGTTTCCTGTCGCCTTTCCAAGCCTTAATGCTGTGTGGCATGTTTGACATAGGGAATGAAAGCAATAACGCATTTTGTCAGGTAGGAAAGAGCCAGGCAACGAGGCCACAGCAATCAGTAAAAGAAAAAAAAAAAAAAAAAACTTGGTCCGGCACTAGGCATGACTTCAATAAAATACCTCCAGTCCTGCTTTTAAAAGCATTAGTCCAGGGCAAATTAAAAAGTAGAGTGCAATTAAAAGAAATCACTGTGTAAATGTTAGCATGTGGAAGTTTTTCTTTTCCTTTTCCCTTTTCTCCCCCCCTTCCTCCTAGCTGAACAAAGAATGCCCCGGAGGCAGAGGTGCACAGCTGCTGAATATTATTACATCCATGTGTTTTAAATAAGACCCCATTATAATCAAAATCATAAAAAATAGGTAATGTGGCTCGCTTAAACATTTAAATTTCAGTTAACCAATGTAGAGTTCAAGCCTGTGTGAGCCTTTTGTAGCTCCTAATTGAATGAACCTTTGGAAGAAACAGATTAAGGGACCATCAATGAAGTCATTATTTCAAACTACATTCATTACTACATTGAAAGTATTTCAAGACATGCGATTGGCTGTTCTGTTTCTCCAAACATTATGCGTTTACCTTTTTGTCCAGAAGATGCTATAGACAAAAAGGAAGAGTTTTCAAAGAATACTGATTGGTAAAATTGAGCTGTAGATGTATGATTTTTGTTGTCATTTCAAACAAACCAACAAACAAAGGTACATGCGGGCCTCGGGCAAATGCAAATTATCCGATTACACTGGGAAAAAAGGGGATCTGTATCCAGCAGGATCTACTGATGTCCAAGTTTATGGATCTGTCACGAGTCTCACAAACGATACCGGGAGATCTGATCTTAAAATGATATCATCAGCATTTGATTTGTGTTGTGTATCCTTTAAAATGCCACATATCAAAATGATTGCTGCATATTGCCTCACCAGATTTTTGAGCAACTGCATTTAGTGATAGATACAAGGATATCATCAAAGAATTTCCAATGATTTGCAATAACTCAGACCCTTGTCTGAGAAGGATCAAGGATATGACATAGGCTGTGTCATTTACCAGATAGTGCACTTTGTTGATATGTGGCTGAGCGATAGTCAAGATATCTTTTAAATACTGTAGGGAATTTACAACCCGCAAAAATGGCACATCAATGGTTAAAACGCCTCTGTTGACTAGTAAAGGTATGATCAGTGTGTCAAAAATCAGGAATAGTTTCAAAAGAGGTTTGAAAGTAATCAAGTGAGTTAAAGTTGATGTTTGTCTGTGATGTTGGTGAGGGCTGGGCAGGGTTGTTATTTAACTTGGGAACAGTGGAAGGAAAGCCTCACAGCTGCTCAATAAATACAGAAGCTCTGACACTTTTGTCTTTGTAATAAAGTTTACAACACTTAAAACAAATGATCCAAAGGCTGCTCATGCCACATTTCATCAATAGAAGATTTACAAGGCAAAGTTTGTCTTAACATCGTGACATACCTCCCCATTCAAAGTCCCTGCTCAAAGTTCAAAGGTCATCAACATGGCTTGGGTTCGGCCTTAAGAAGGGATATGTGTCTCTCTTATCCTGTCCAGAACAATTATAGTGAACAAACCTTTTTGTAGCTGTGTCCTAATTCTGAGTGAGTGTGATCATACCCTATATAGTCCACTTATTGTATCCCACAATACATTGTGAAAAGTAGTGTACAACCGATGGTCCTAGCAATATAAACCATCAGGTATTGCAGTTCAGAGATTTTTTACAAGCAGAAAATGGCGTTTGACTCGACATCTCTCAGAAGAACAAAAAGAGCGACCAGCATGAACAAAGAAATACACAAAAGTTAATATTTTTTACTGAAATCTATGATGTGTTTAATAAAGAGTCAAAGGTTAGTTGGACACCAGACCTGAGTCTGTGAGCACAAATACATGAGTTTAGATTTAAAAATATGTTTCATTATTTATTGAAAAATCTATATTCTATATTTATTAATTATTTACAAAAGTAAATGTGCACTATATAGTCCACTACACATCACTCACTATATAGTGAGTAGGGAGAGGGGAATGAGTGTGTGATTTCGGATACAGCCCTAGATATTCACAGGAAGGGAACACAGTGCTGATGAAGGAATGCAAGGTGAGTTAGAAGGTCCTATCAGAGACTTGTACATCTTTCTCTAAACTGCATTATATGTCTTTTTCATGTGTGTGAATTTGGGATTTTTTAAAGATCCAAATTTGGTCGGTTGACTGAGACATTTCCAAATAGAAACCCTTAAAGGTCCAGTGAACCATCCTGCAGATATTGGCTGTCTATTGGAGAGAAACAATGCTTCTTACAAACAGACAGAGAGCAAAATATGTGACAGTGGAAGTGACACTGTCTAAATTACATAAACACATTGGTAAACATTTTCACTTCCTTTGCAGGAGTTTGCTTGAATATTTTTGTAATTGAAAAAAATCACTTTAAAAATGGGCTGCCTCTGACTTTTGTTGTGCTTTTGTTGCTGCGGTATGAAAACAGGCATCGATGGTTTGATTTTTACAGTTGACATACCTAATAAGCACATTGTGTAAGAGTACATTTCTATGCATTAATTCCAGCTTTTGCCTACGAACAAGCAGTTTTACATTTCAGACAGTCTGCTGATGACCTTCTCCAAAGTAACATAGAAGTTAATCAGTAGTTCAGCTCTGTCAAAACAGTCAGTTGATAAGAGATCAGATATTTCCTGACTTTCACTTACAGTTCATTCTACAATTCTACAATTCTACAATTCACTTAGCAGACGCTTTTATCCAAAGCGACATATATCAGAGAGTAAGTACAACACAAGCAAGGATCTAGAAAAAAAGGGAACAATGTCAGTAAGAGCAAACGATCAGCTTTGAGTCCAATTGGACACACAGGTGCTGACAGGAAGAGCTCTAATCAGTATAGAAACATCAATAATATGGAGACCATCATCATTAAGTTAGTAGGTATTCATGAAAGAGCTGGGTCTTTAGCTTTTTCTTAAAGGTGCAGAGGGACTCTGCAGATCCAATGGAGTTTGGAAGTTTATTCCACCACCGGGGGGCGACAGAGGAGAAGAGTCTGGTCAGCGTCTTAGGACCCTGTTGTGAAGGTTGGATCAGACGCCTTTCATTGGCAGAGCGTAGTGGGCGGGAGGGAGTGTAGACCTGGATCAGAGAGTTAAAGTAAGGAGGAGACGTTTCTGTGTCTGTTTAGTAAGCGAGCAGCAGAGTTTTAAATTTGATGCGAGCAGTAACTGGGAGCCGGTGTAAGGAGATGAACAGCGGAGTGACATGTGCTCTTTTAGGAAGGTTGAAGACCAGTCGTGCTGTTGCATTTTGAATCATCTGCAGGGGTTTGATAGTGCATGTAGGAAGACCTGCCAGTAGAGAGTTGCAGTAGTCGATGTGTGATATCACAAGAGCCATGTGATGAAAACAAGAATACATAACACAAGAGCACATAAGTAATAAACACATTTAAATAAAACCACTGACTTACTGAGAGAAAAAGAGGGAGTCAGAGAATTGCATACAACGTGCATTGCATGCCTGGTGGTCTGCAGCAGTCTGCTCCACTCAACCCTTTAGTTAGAAGTCACTGAGGGTGTCGCCTCACACCAGGACAGATGAGTTTCCATGGGAGGAACGATGATGTCTGGCCAAATCCACTTTCCCCCCTTATTAAAAAGGATATTTCCGAGCTGTCAGAGGGGTGAAGTCTGGGTTTTAAGAGTGTCTTGCTGACTTCTCGCTGACAGTGGGCTTCCTTTCCCCATAGGTTCAATATCTCCGGTGGCTCTCCCACTGTGTGGTATTACAGCCTGTTACACTACGAGTCCCAAGCATTGCACGGCTCTGGCAAGCTGCTCACTTTTTTTCGCTTAGTGGGGCACGCTAATTTACTGAGACGCTACACTGTGTTGGGTCGGCGGAGCATTTCCCACGTTCCAGCTGAGAAAATATATCATTAGTCCCTCATCGTGTAATGCTTGCCGCGTTGCGTTATAAAAGCCGGGTGTAAAGCGACCTGGATAGAACAGGAGCCATTTCCAGTGTGCCTCATTTTCACCGCCCGCTTGGAATAAGTGGTGGGTGTTAAGAATTTGAAAAAGGGGACAAGATGCGGTGTTGAAAAGGCCATTTTGCTTACTAAATACTCCTGGGTGGCTGAAAGACTAAGCATTTCCATTGCAAGTGTCTCCATTGACATATTACAGCCATGTGAGTGTACGTCTTTATGAGCCTGCCTCCAAAGTTATATAGATTAATTAAGTTTCCAGGCCAATTAAGATGCCATGCTAATTGTAGTCTAGGTAGGTTTAATGAGATCTAGGCAGAAGATGGGTACAGCACAAATACAGTCTATTATAAGGTCTAATAAAAGAATGAGAAGTTTGTTTACAGCAAAGAGGCAGAGCGAGTGACTTCACAGTAACCCGACATCTGCAGAGGTATGTGTCGCTCTGTCATTACTGTGCTCAGAGGGACTGAAGACCCTTTTTTTGGCACAAGACCACACTTTTTTGGGTTCTTCACTTCACAAACATTTTTACAGGCTGTGACCGAGCTGGCCGCAACAGACAGCTCTATCACCTCAAAACAACCACCGCGCAGGGTCCCCATGAGACTGCTATATATATACATATATATATATATGTATATATATACGTATTGCCTCCCAGGAAGCAGAGCGAAAAAGGATCTGTCGAGTCTGACCGGCGATCTTGTGGCTTAATTAACTAACAGCAGGACACAGTCAAAGAAAATTAGAGGCCAAGCAACTAAAGCTCTTTGACGGGATGCTTTGTAGGCTTTACCACATGGGGACCGCAATACAAATGGCCTCTCATTACATCACTCATCAATACCAAATTGTGCACATTTCCAGCCAACCACTCACATCCGGGCTAACTCTCTGTTTACCTTTCAATTGATCGGGATCACTAAGAAATCATCCTTCAACTTTATCCCTTTTATTTTCCCCCTAAACACAAATCCATTCATGTGGCAGCAATATGGGCCAGCTGGCCTGACCCCCTCCTTATCACCCTCTCCTGCTCCCCCTTACTGTATCTGCATCACCGCCCTGTGAAAAGCCACATCTATCGCAGGAACCTTCAGAGTCCTCACTGGCAGCTCCTGCACATCAATCAATCAATCAATTTTTATTTGTATAGCGTCAACTCATAACAAGTGTTGTCTCGAGACACTTTACAAGAAGCAGGTAGGCAGGCACACATGGTGTGTACACATCAAGGTAAGGCTTTCAGTGTGTCTACATCTATGAACTGGAGGTATTGCAGGCATTGAAGAGGAGCAAATGAGCATGTGCAAATTATGATGTCAGTCAATGGAGGCCTGGAGGCCCCCTGCAACTGGAGTCTAGTTCCCAAGACCGGAAACATGTCACCAATCAGTAACTTTAGACCCATAGAACATTTTAAATCAATATTTTTTTTTATACATTATACTGAATAACAACTTAATAACCATGCCCTATTACATAACCTTTATTGAAAACAAATTATTTTAAAAATCATTATAAGTGAAGGGCTTGTCATTCTCCGTTTACATTTTTTTAAACACTGTTGTATCTCCTACCATGATTCATCTTGTTTACTTCATGTGTCATCGTCCTTTTTTTTATTTCTCTGTCACAGCTTCTGACTTTTTGTGTATTTAACCCTTCACTGTGTTCCTGTACTGCTTTCTGCTGATTTATATATGATAAGAGATTGTCCTGTTATCAGAGTTGCTCTGATTTTATTGAAAGCCTTACTGTAGTTCATACATATCTGTTCATATGTTCATGCATGTTTAATGAAGAGTGCCATTGCAGAGGTATCCTCACATCTTTTATCAGGAGAAGTGGAAAAGCAACTAAGGGTAAATAATTTATTACATCCTCATTTAAGACACCCTGCAGTATGTTTTTCACATTTTTGCATCTAGAGCGGCAGAAACGCAGGTTTTGTTATTGCAAGGGCTCCTGTAAAATTGTTTCATTACCACAGAAAAGCAGTGGCCTTTGACTCTATGCAGAAGACATCATCCGCTTACAAGCTCCAACAATAAAACCCATGCATGCAGTAATAAGCCCCACTTTGTTGCAAATACATCCAAGTGAAAACATTTATTGGACTAATTACGACAGCCTGCCATAGGATTTTCTTCCTGTGTTACACATGTGTTGGCAAAGTGCCCAGTTTTGTGTCAAAATGTCTCTCTGCTCATGATTGGAGAACAAGTAGCTGGGCAGGAAGGAGCAAATAAAAGGGAATATTTCCAAACAGTTCAGTCAGACACAAGAGCAAATAGCATGTGTTCATCCTTTCTGTAGATTTTATCAAAGATCAAATAGTGGTTGGTAGATAAGCTTGTTCATGCTTGATATGATTCTATGTAAGGGGCACTAAGGTCAAAGGGCAAAAAACTAATCATTACCCAATCTTCATCTCAGCATCATTTTGATGCTTGTTTTGACAGTGATGAGGCAACAGTGGAAGTCCCAGGTATAAATAACATATTGGGTCAAGCTTAGCAACATCACAGGATGCTAGTTCTGCTACACTAAACTCTGATGGAGCTGCATTGTGTGGTATCTGCTGCTCCTTCTGAAGATTTCTGCACTACTCTGGGATTTTATTAACAACCACTTAAAGCAAGAATGTGCAACATTTTACACATAAATACAGCAGAAATCAAGTATATCCTATGTAAATGTAGGCTCTGAGTTTACTTATTTTGCAGAAAGGCAGAGCTGGATGTGCATGTCTGTAGTTGTAAATGAAGGGGTTTTATCATTTGTTAGTTTTTATCACTTTGTCAAATAAAGAGCTGTACATAAAAAAACCACATCACCTCTTCACTAATAAATTAATGGAGAAACAAAGAATCAAACAAAGTTCACTAGAAGAAAATAGTGCAAAGGTAACCCGTGATGCACTGTCATGTCTTATGTCTGCATGCTGCAACTTAATTAGCTGATTGGCTCATGAATTGTATTTGAATGAATAAATGTACTTTTGAAAATCACTTAAAAATATCAAATTAACCATTTGCCTTTATGTTTTGGATAGAAACACATCAATCTAGGTTTAGGGAGTCCGACCAAAAGAGAGAGGTTTTCAAGCACATTACAGACTATTTACCAAGCATTAAGATTGTATTGTAGGACTTTTATTTTTGTTAACAATATGTCAAAGAGAATTTATAAACATATTCATTTCAAATCACATCCTTTAGTTATTCTTATAGAGGCATGATGAGTATAAATACTGTCACATTGTCCATCTCAACCATCAGACAGAAGAAACAGACAGAGGATCTGACCAGTGCCATCCACAGAGTGAGACGATCAAACAACCTAAAGCTCTTCAAACAAGATGAAGACATTCAGAGTTGCAGTTGTTGTGGCCGTCATATTCACGTTTATTTGTATCCAGGAGAGCTCTGCTGTGCCAGTCACTGAGGTAAGAACTTTACTACCACAGTCATGTTATTAGTCATGAATGTTTGACAAACATGTTCACATGTGGTTTCATGTTCAACAGCTTCCAGAGGTGGAAGAGGCAATAAGTAATGACGATCCAGCTGCTGAACATGAGGAGACTTCAGTGGAGTCATGGATGGTATGTTCAGAAAACTGAAACAATGAAGCCAATTATCAGGAGCTACTTCAGGTGGATGTGTTCTCCCTCAGGAAGCTGAGAGAGTAAACAGAGTGAGTGATGATGCTGGAGATGAACATTTTCCTCATGTCTTTTTCTCTTCTCACAGATGCCGTACAACAACAGACAGAAGCGTTCCTTTAAATGTAAAGTGTGCTGCGGCTGCTGCCGGCCTGGTGTCTGTGGACTGTGCTGCAGATTCTGAAGATTCCTGCTTCAATAAACCATAAATATTCATTTGTAGTGCTTTATCCTTTGTTCATGTGTAGTCCATGTTCTTACTCATGTGACAAAATATTTGGCTGGTCACAACCTGCATAAACACAATAAACTTCTACATTATAGTTTTATTATTTTGAACTGTTTTTTTTTTAACTACATTAGTTCTTTTACATCCCTTAAGAAACTGTCAGGATCCAAATTGCATGAAGGGAATGTGAGGCATTTCAGAAGAGAGCAAAAATGAAGAAGAATTACTACATTGAAAAAAGTAAAGCACCTAAAGTGCATTTCTCCTTTCTGATCAACGAGCAATTTAACTCCATTTTCTAATCATATCTAGCACTGATCTTCAATGTTGGTAATCAATTTCTCTTGCCTCATTTTTAGTTCCAGTTCAAGGCATTACTTTAACACTCCTGTAAAGTTCATATACATTTCATAGGCTTAATGGTGGGGCCGTGTTATAACACTCCTGTGCCTGCTTCAGAGGTACTGTCAGAGTCATAACAGGGGCAAGACGGGATCAGTGTAGAACTACGTATTGTGTGTGTGCATGTCTGAGTGTGTGTGTATGTGAAGCTCCCACTGCTTCCAAACACATCGCGCCTCTTGTGCTTCTGTTTTCAGAGAAACTGACAGTCCAGAGTTCCCAACCTCTTAAAGGGGAAAACAAAACTACCATAATAAAGTTCATGGCTCTTATTGTGCTGTGTCAGCAAGATAATCTCATCTATTGCTTACAATGATCTCAACCTGGGACACAGTAACTTCACATTAAAACTATCTGTCTATAGGCTTGATTCAGCTTGACTACAGACCCAGTTTGTTCAGGTGAACAAACAGGTATGTGGTACACTGAAGTAATGCTAAAAGAAAATGGCTTTCTAACAGTAAAATATAGCATTCACTTCCAGTCGTCAATGATTTTTAGGTAAATATTGGTATCCCATTGTGTGATCTCACATTGCGTTACAGTGTCGCAGAAGCACAAGAAGCACAATTTATAAAAGCAGCAAAAACTTCACATACACACAAACATGCACACACACAATGCACATTAAATGCAAGACTTTACAGGAGTGTTAAAATAATGACTTGACCTGAGAATAAAAAAGAGGTAAGAGAAATTGATTACCCACATTGAAGATGTGGAAAAATGCACTTTAGGTGCTTTACTTTTTTCAATGTAGTTATTCTTTGCATTTTTGCTCTCTTCTGAAATGCCTCACATTCCCTTCATGCAATTTGGATCCTGACAGTTTCTTAAGGGATGTAAAAGAACTAATGTAGTTAAAAAAAAAACAGTTCAAAATAATAAAACTATAATGTAGAAGTTTATTGTGTTTATGCAGGTTGTGACCAGCCAAATATTTTGTCACATGAGTAAGAACATGGACTACACATGAACAAAGGATAAAGCACTACAAATGAATATTTATGGTTTATTGAAGCAGGAATCTTCAGAATCTGCAGCACAGTCCACAGACACCAGGCCGGCAGCAGCCGCAGCACACTTTACATTTAAAGGAACGCTTCTGTCTGTTGTTGTACGGCATCTGTGAGAAGAGAAAAAGACATGAGGAAAATGTTCATCTCCAGCATCATCACTCACTCTGTTTACTCTCTCAGCTTCCTGAGGGAGAACACATCCACCTGAAGTAGCTCCTGATAATTGGCTTCATTGTTTCAGTTTTCTGAACATACCATCCATGACTCCACTGAAGTCTCCTCATGTTCAGCAGCTGGATCGTCATTACTTATTGCCTCTTCCACCTCTGGAAGCTGTTGAACATGAAACCACATGTGAACATGTTTGTCAAACATTCATGACTAATAACATGACTGTGGTAGTAAAGTTCTTACCTCAGTGACTGGCACAGCAGAGCTCTCCTGGATACAAATAAACGTGAATATGACGGCCACAACAACTGCAACTCTGAATGTCTTCATCTTGTTTGGAGAGCTTTAGGTTGTTTGATCGTCTCACTCTGTGGATGGCACTGGTCAGATCCTCTGTCTGTTTCTTCTGTCTGATGGTTGAGATGGACGATGTGACAGTATTTATACTCATCATGCCTCTGTTTCCTAATCACTGACAGGACTTCAGAGTATCTGCTGTCAGGAAGAAACTTGCATCACTCTCTGAGGGATGCCGGGAATGAGAATGGGAAATTCCTCTTTTTCTGTATCTGTTTTCTGTTTGTATGTAGGACTCTACTATCCTAGAGAATATGATTAGACTTATTGTGCACTTCTAGCATCTTTCATGGACGTACTTTTAAGAACCCACTTTTCATGAAACGTTAAAATGGTTTGATACCATAGTTCCTGCATAAGTAACTTATTGAGAATGACATGTGAAATATACAAAAGTAATAATAATAATAAAATGATAATAACGACACACTCTTCTTTATAAATGGCAGACATTTCAGAAAGCTTTAAATAAATCAGATGGAGGAACTGGGGGAAGTAAGCGTTTATTACAACAAAAAGGACACAACAAAATGGGCAATGGTAAAAATGAACAGGTATTACTTCTGTGAAAACACACAAGTTGCATGAAAACTAAGAAACACCATAAGAAATCAGTCGGTAAGCTGGAACTATTGATAAAGGGTAAGATGAAGAACTGGTCCACAAAACAAAGACTAAATTTTGTTACAGTTCAAACTCAGTGAGCTGACTACAGAGAGAGATAGAATGAGAGGCTCCTTTCACACATGTGATACACTCCAGTAAATGTCCGGACATTTAAATATGGGCTGTCTGTGTGAATGCACATGACCATTACATTCTGCAGAATATTCATGAACTGTTTCCTGCCGGCACCATAGTGAAAATATCAAAAGAACTCGGGTGAATCAATGTGTAATCGGGGGTTATAGAAGGTATAATTTTGGATAATTCATCCAGATCAAGAGGGCAGCGTGACTGATTTACACTTTTTACAATCTCAACAGTTATAGTAAAATACTTCCTCTGTGACGGATGGACAATTTTTTACTTTTTTCTGTGCGTTGCTTTTTTTATCTCTTCAACTTACAACTTGAGAAGCGTGAAAGGGGATCGTTATCAAGAACATGCAGATGTTTACAGACATAAATTAAAGAAGTAGTTCAGTATTTTTTATATTTTTTTAATTGATTGTCTGGTAGTGCACTGAAAAAAGAGCAAACCTGTGTAAGTCAATATGTGCAGTTTACACTGATCAAGTCTGGGGACTTTTGAATTTTGAGTAACTAGAAAACTTTCACAGCAACCTAAATCCCTCACTTCACATCACTCTGTGTCAACAAACAATAACCTGTTGGACACCTGTGGAGCTCCACAGATTACAACTGCTGCAGAGTACTTTATGGAACTATTCTGTTTATTCAGTGTGAGCTAAAATAATCATAATCTATACATTGATTAATATCCATAATAATAATTTTAATTAATATTTATTTTAACACAGAAACGTGTAACAGTGAATTCTCATGTTCATTACTTCAGTAAGAGTTTGTTGGATGTCTAGAATATTCCTTTGATTTAAAACACCTGACCTAAACGTGAAAAAACACATGTTGTCATCGTGTAAAATTCACAGCCTCTTGATAACATGTTTAAGAAGATATATTGTTTAGTGAAGTTTGGTGTGTGCATACAGAGGAGTCCTCTAAAAACACAAGTGTGTCAATCAACAGGGATTAACAAGGATGAGTGAAGTAAGAAATATCAGCTTTGCGAAAAACATTTGGAAAACCTTAAATATTATGTGGGCAAAATGTCAAAATAGAACTTTAGTTCATAAAATCATTTTCAATTTTATGTTTAAAAAGTTCAGAGTGATGTGTTTGAGGCAGATTTAGCATTTTTTTCTGCATTTTTTCTGCATTTTTCCCATGTTTTTTTATCTGTGTTGTTTTTATGTGATTTATTTGAATCTTTCTGGAATTCCTGCACGTCATAAAGAAAAGTGTGTTATTTGCGGCTGCAACTCAATTAATACAGTCTCACAACCAAAAAGTTGAGGGTTTGATCCCAGGCTCCTGCAGCAACATGTCCGATGTGTCTGCGGGCAAGACACTTTAACCTTGAATTGCTCCCACTGCAGCATCGGCGGCGTGTGAGTCTGTTTGAATGGTAACTTCTGATGGTCTCACTACATATAGAAACCTCTGCCATCAGTGTGTGAATGGGTGTGAATGGGTAGGTAGGTGTGACCTGCAGTGAGTAGTCAGAAGACTAGAAAAGTGCTATACAGCTCAAATCCATTTACCATTTACTATTATTATATTAGTTTTAAAATAACATTTTATAAAACATTCTCTATAAGTTATACTGTTGCAGGGACCTCAGAACCTTTGCAGGAACTATGGTAGGAAATTCAAACTATTTCAATTTGTTATGATAAGTGGTTAAATGTGTAGTGGTGTTCTTAAATGGCAGATTTAAAAGCATCCTGGATGTGATTTAGGAGAAGTGGAGAATGAATCTAATTTCCTTTTGTATTGTCCTTTTCATGACGAGTTCAGAACACCTTTTATTCATGAAATGTACGCTGCAGATTCCTGGATCTTTTGGAGCACTGATTATGACAGGATGTGACAGTTGTTTCATTTTAATGTAGAGGAGCTGACCATGTTGTCTCTAAAGCCTGGAAGAAACATCAGGGTGGTTTGGTTGGTTAGTATTTCTATTATTAAGTGTCAACGTTTGGTCTTTGGTCTCTTTGTTTTAATAATGGTGTCTTGTAAGCCTGTTTTAAGCTGTGCATATTGTTTATGCCTGACACAATAATAAAATCAAAATTGATCATGTACGTCCATGAAAGATGCTAGAAGTGCACAATAAGTCTAATCATATTCTCTAGGATAGTAGAGTCCTACATACAAACAGAAAACAGATACAGAAAAAGAGGAATTTCCCATTCTCATTCCCGGCATCCCTCAGAGAGTGATGCAAGTTTCTTCCTGACAGCAGATACTCTGAAGTCCTGTCAGTGATTAGGAAACAGAGGCATGATGAGTATAAATACTGTCACATCGTCCATCTCAACCATCAGACAGAAGAAACAGACAGAGGATCTGACCAGTGCCATCCACAGAGTGAGACGATCAAACAACCTAAAGCTCTCCAAACAAGATGAAGACATTCAGAGTTGCAGTTGTTGTGGCCGTCATATTCACGTTTATTTGTATCCAGGAGAGCTCTGCTGTGCCAGTCACTGAGGTAAGAACTTTACTACCACAGTCATGTTATTAGTCATGAATGTTTGACAAACATGTTCACATGTGGTTTCATGTTCAACAGCTTCCAGAGGTGGAAGAGGCAATAAGTAATGACGATCCAGCTGCTGAACATGAGGAGACTTCAGTGGAGTCATGGATGGTATGTTCAGAAAACTGAAACAATGAAGCCAATTATCAGGAGCTACTTCAGGTGGATGTGTTCTCCCTCAGGAAGCTGAGAGAGTAAACAGAGTGAGTGATGATGCTGGAGATGAACATTTTCCTCATGTCTTTTTCTCTTCTCACAGATGCCGTACAACAACAGACAGAAGCGTTCCTTTAAATGTAAAGTGTGCTGCGGCTGCTGCCGGCCTGGTGTCTGTGGACTGTGCTGCAGATTCTGAAGATTCCTGCTTCAATAAACCATAAATATTCATTTGTAGTGCTTTATCCTTTGTTCATGTGTAGTCCATGTTCTTACTCATGTGACAAAATATTTGGCTGGTCACAACCTGCATAAACACAATAAACTTCTACATTATAGTTTTATTATTTTGAACAGTTTTTTTTTTTAAACTACATTAGTTCTTTTACATCCCTTAAGAAACTGTCAGGATCCAAATTGCATGAAGGGAATGTGAGGCATTTCAGAAGAGAGCAAAAATGCAAAGAATAA
Organism: Labrus mixtus; assembly: GCF_963584025.1. Lineage (NCBI taxonomy): Eukaryota > Metazoa > Chordata > Actinopteri > Labriformes > Labridae > Labrus > Labrus mixtus. The sequence goes on from NC_083622.1 coordinate 27,902,662, forward strand.
TGGGATACCAATATTTACCTAAAAATCATTGACGACTGGAAGTGAATGCTATATTTTACTGTTAGAAAGCTATTTTATTTTAGCATTACTTCAGTGTACCACATACCTGTTTGTTCACCTGAACAAACTGGGTCTGTAGTCAAGCTGAATCAAGCCTATAGACAGATAGTTTTAATGTGAAGTTACTGTGTCCCAGGTTGAGATCATTGTAAGCAATAGATGAGATTATCTTGCTGACACAGCACAATAAGAGCCATGAACTTTATTATGGTAGTTTTGTTTTCCCCTTTAAGAGGTTGGGAACTCTGGACTGTCAGTTTCTCTGAAAACAGAAGCACAAGAGGCGTTTCCTTTTTATGTTTGAACTTTTGACTTTCTCCAGCTCCACTATCACCAGTCTGCCTTCAGGCCCTGTCAGCTGTGTTCTCACCATCACTGATAGTCTAATCGTGTAAATATGTGCAGTGCACTGATTGACAAACCCGAGTCTCTTCAAATATCTTGCGTAAATACAAAAATCCCCTCACCACTCTGTGCCAAAGAACAGTGACATGAGAGGCACCTGTGTGAATAAACAGCTGCTGCAGCATTCTATGTATTAATTCTGATTTCCCATACAAACACTGTAATCTCAAATATACATGTTGCAGTTTTATACGGTTATTTTCTTATTTGTATTTATTTTTTTAAATGCAGAAAAACATTTCACAGTGAAGTTAAGTGCATGTATATGTGATAGGTGAGCCCCTCTTCTGTCATCTTGCCCCACCACCACCCCAACCACACTGATCATGAAGTAAACAAGCAGTTAGTTTCCCCTTAAAGGTAGCCATGTGTGGATAGGTGTGAGTATAGCCTCATGGACAAGAAACAGAGAGTTGTAACCAACAGTAAAGTTGATAATGTTGATGTGCAACAAGAACTGACGAGTGCCTGAATCAAGACAGTAGTGGAAGTTTTAAGGCGTCAGAGACATAGAAGCTGAAGATTTACATGATATGTTGAGGCCTACCATGAAGTGGCTCAGAATATTGTTCAATCGTATAATGGTATTCCATCTTTCACAGTGGAATGTAAGAATTGCAAATCAATGCTAATCGACGAAGAATTTAAGAAAAGTTTATATCAGAATATGAAGTCAAATCAGATATTCTGTATTCAAGACACCTGGCTTCTGCCTCACCTTGATTTTATTATACCTGGATATGAGTGTGTCAGGTTTGATGGAGGTGAAAACCGGGGCAGAGGCTGTGCACGTTTATAAGAGATGGGATATCATCCAGAAACAGAATGTGTGATAACCAAAATATGTATATCAGATGGGAACGTGATGATAATTAACTTATACAACCTTTGTTGATGATGTTTATGATTGAGGTCATGAGTCAGCTTCTCCTCAGGGAACAAGGCTGTGATTTGTGATATCCTCAATGCGACATTCAGGAGCAGATCAAGATACACTTTTTCGCCAAAAATAAGAGTGATTAACAGAGATTTTACGTCTAAATTTAAAAGATCATTAGTGTGATTCAACAACTATATTCGACAAAGAAGGTAATGGGCATTGTTTGTGGGTCATGTCCTGGATCACAATATGAACCTCTTTCCAAATTGTTTGGATGTGGTCACATGACCAAAACACGTTATCGTTTTTAAAAAAAATTTTAAATCCATTTTGTTCATGTATAAAGTTTGATGTGCATTTCTGAAAAATTCCGTCGTAGAGTCTTTCGCAATCTTCAACACTGAATGTCCCTGCCAGGTCAAGTTGCCACAGCGGCTTCAGAGACTCCCAGTCTGAAGATTCAGAGTACAGCAGTAAAGCATACAACTTGGAGATATTAAACCTTTAAGCGATTGGACAGAAATCAAGACCCTTTCATGTTCTGAGAGTATGAATTGTTTTTCATCTTTGTTTTCTAGCAGTGACTCTGTAAAGTGGTAGATATTTGGAGATATCTGAAAAACATTCTTATGTGGAATGTCAAAATCAGTTTTTGATTGGCTCAAACTTCTTAACAGAGCCAGAGCTCAAAAGGCCTGTAAGATCTGATCGAGCTTTGGAGGACCACTCCAGGATGCCAAAATCGGGATTCAATGCCAGGGGTGACCAAGCAGAAATTACGGAGGGAATATTTAAATATTTTTTAAATTTAAATATCTCTCCAGACCAGCAGTTTGTTTTAGATAATCATAGTGAAGTGATTTCAATTAATCCAATGAAGGGACTTCAGTTATATATAACTAAATTAGTTTTATAACCTGGCAAAGTATTAAGTTAGAGTTCAGAGCTGCAGGAAAAGATTGATCAGGCTTCTTAAGATATAGCAAAACATCATCCTCAAACAAGTCAATAAAGTGTTTATGGGTGGAATATTAAAGATAATACAAGTATTGGAAGCGATCATTGTCCCATAATATGCGCAATAAAAGCTGACATAGATATTCAAGGCACAGGCATCAGAATTGGTGGAAGAAACTGATTGGCCAGAATTACAAGAAATAAGTTTTAAATCTTGTGTTAAATCCCTCACTAATCACGGTTTGTTGTGTGCACGTGTCGGATGGACTTCTTGGACCACACGCAGACTTTAACACTGTTGTATTCTTGATAAGATGAAGCAATAATCCATGGCACATTGAAAATAACTTTACTGGCACGTTATTGTTCGCTCACAGTAAAGTGACAGTAAAGTCATTTTCACTGTGCCTCAGATGATTGATTTATCTTATCAGTGTATGTTTCTGCTCCCGACTGGCACCTGAGAGCAAAGGTTGGCTGTGCACGGGTACCCTGTTGGTCATTTAGATTAAACTGGTGTATTCTTATCTGCAAGTCTATTAGAGGTCTACTTCCTTCTTTCCTTCTGACCTACATCAGTCAGAAGAGTACAGGGACTTACAAGTAAATACTAAATACTAAATGCAGCATTCAAAATCAGACCTTTCAAGTCAATTGGGGGGCAAAAAGGAAAGGGTCCTATGGTGGAATGATGAATGTACAGAAGCTATTGAAGAACAAAATGAAGCACTGAGAATGTTAAGGAATAATTTGAATCAAGATAATCTGATTAATTATCAGAGGAAAAATACTCACGCTTGTAGAGTAATTAAGAACAGTTACCACAGTGCATGGATGAATTATTGTTCTACCAATGGTATGGAAACTAAAATATTCCTCCCCTCCAGCAGGCGTTACAGATCACTGTACGCCAAAACAACCTGTCATAAGAACAGTTTCTTCCCCCAGGCTGTCACTATGATAAACATCTAAACAGTCACAGTGTCAGAACTGTCTGACTTGTGAAATAACTCTGGAACCAAACATGCAATGTGAATGTACATATATATACTGTATATTATTCTTATTATTTAATTTAAAGAGGACATATTATTTCCCTTTTACACCTTTTAAAACAGTCCAATGTGGTCTAAATGAAACATCTGTGCTGTGCTTTGGTCAAAATATAACATGAATCAAGCACCAGAGGAGGTTTGTGACCCTGTATAAACCAGCTCTCTGTAAAAACACTGTACAAGTGGATTTTTCATAATATATCAATCTTTAATGTAAATACTGTTAAACTCTACCTCATGTATTAACCCATCTGTGGAAAAAGATAGGCCCACACACTTGCTCAAATGCTGATAATTATAACCTGAAGAAGACCACTGGTCGAAACACTGTGATCATTAAAACCTTTTTAGCTGCATTTTAGCAAGTGTCCTCAGTTTTGCTGTTTTTGGCCTGCACCTACGTGATGTGCGTATAACTACCTCTTTTTCTAAATGAACCCATCTGTCACATAATTACATTATTTATTATCATGTTTACTTCAGCATCTTTTGCACTACTCACCACTGAGAACACAGTTCGCCAAAGTTAAATTCCTTGTGTGTGTAAGTGTACCAGGCCAAAAAAGCTTATTCTGATCCTAATTCTGATCCTGAATATGAGAGGTATGGTCAATGCTGAAGAAAATGAGAGAGAAGAAACTATTTGGATGTAGCACTGGCAATAACAGATAAGGAAAAGGCAAACATGTTAGGAAAGAAGTTTGCCTAAACTAGTCTACAAAGTGGTGACCATTTAGATGATACCATTGATACTGAAATCAACATGAATTAATTAGTGTTAGAATTAAATGGGATAAAAATACTGCTACAGGAGAAGATAATGATGTGAGCTATGTCATGTTCCAGAAATGACCCGAATAGGTGTTAGAGATAATTTTGAATTTATTTATTAAAATATGGGAATAGGGAAATATGCCAAATAATTGACAGAGTGCTTTAACATGATAAACCTGGTAAGGTTCATAATAATGCTAGCAATTATAGATCCATCACCTTAACCTCCCTTCTATGTAAGTGGATGGAAAATATATTAGTTAGAAGACTTTATTACTTTCTTGAAAACAGAGGATTATTCGCACCACATCAAATTGGTTCTAGAAAAAAGCGTTCAGCTATGGATGCTGTTATCTATGTGGGGGTAATTTGGTCTTATATTTTCTGTCAGAAAGATTTAGAGTTAAAGTAGGATCAGTGTGTGATGAATTTGAAATTGCTAATGGAATTCCGCAAGGCAGTGTCATAAGTCCAGTTTTATTTTCATGTTATGATTAATGATATTTTTATGAATGTGGACAGAAGGATTGGATCAGCTCCATAGGCGGATGAAGGGACCATCAGCCGCAATAAAGAAAGTAAAACAATGGTCATATATTTGATGCTTTAACCTTCCTTCGGTAATGATAATCCAACAATTTAAGCTTTTAAAACAACTTATTTTTGTAATAAAGAGATCTCTACATGTCATACTGGCCTTCTTTGCAGCTTTTATCATTCTAGGTTACATTCATATATATTGAAACTTGAAGCTCATGTGTCTGCCACATCTTTTCAGTTGAAAGGACTTGTGTATGTTGTGGATGATCTCTGGGTTCCCCAGAATGGCGTCAGGCTTCTGAAGGCGTTACTAGCAAGTGGGTTATGTATAGGTTGACTCTCCCTTGAAAAGATTTATTGTCATTTCATAACAGGGTTAAAAACAGATGAGTAAAGTAAGGACCATAATTGTCCTTACACAATATGGGTTGGCTGTAGCTCAGTGGAACAGTCTGTCAGTGGTAGTTTTTTTCATCATTGTACTTACTAAAAAGCTTTGATTAGTACGTAACAAGTCTAATCATACTCTCAAAGATAGAGCAGTCCTTTGGAGGACCAATTATAGATTGAACATGTGTAAAGAGTAATGATTGATAAATAGAAAACTAAGAATTCCAATAACACGTCTTGGAATATCCCATCCTCATTTCCAGCATCCCTGATGCAAGCCTGTACTGACAGGGATGAGGAAACAGGGGCCTCATGTATATAAATATCAGAACATTTTCCATCCCAACCATCAGACAGAAGACGCAGAGCTGACGAGAGTAACAAACAGAGTGAAAGTAACTCAAACCTCGCAGGTCAAGATGAAGACATTCAGTGTTGCAGTTGTCGTAGCCATGATGCTGGCTTTTATTTGTATCCAGGAGAGCTCTGCTGTCCCACTCACTGAGGTAAGAACTCAACATAAACTCAAATAGTAAGTAAGTAAGTAAGTCAAACTTTATTAATATAGCACCTTTAAAACACTCAGTCACAAAGTGCTTAACAATTTAAAGCAATCAAACAATTCACACAGGGAATTAATTTACATCAATACATCACAATGTCAAGCAGGGCAACGTTAAGAGCAGGAAAACTCAAAAATAAACTAAGCACAAGAAAGGGTTAGGGAGTTACATGAAGGCTTGTTTGTACAGGTGAGGTTTTAGATGCCTCTTGGAGAAGCCTAAAGATTTCTGCTGATCTGATGGCTTGTGGGAGTTGATTCCAGAGAGTGGGGCCTTAAACATAAAGCGCGATTATCTTTTGTTTTATGATTAGAGCAGGGGATGGTCAGAAATGTAGCTGGGGGTGAGGTCATGCAGGGCTTTGTATGTTAGTTAAATAAGTTTGTCGTTGATTCTGAATTTCCTGGAAGCCACTGACGGGACGCAAGAACTGGAGATGTGGGAATGACGGCTGGTTCCAGTTAATAATTTGTTAGCTGCATTTTGGACTAGCTGTAAACGGTTTGTGGATGATTGGCTGAGGCACGTATAGACATAGAGTTCTTATAATAATAAGAAGATAGAAGTGTGTATTAATATTTCAAGATTTAAAGGGGAGAGCAATGTTCTGATTTTTGAGATATTTCTAAGTTGCAGGAAACAGGACTGCACAAGCTTAGTGGTGTTAGTGTCAAAGGTAATTTGTTGGTCAAAGATGATTCCAAGATTCTCAGCGGTTAGTTTGATGTTTGATTGAAGAGGGCCAAAAACTGTTCAACTGTATTTGTGAAATGATCGGGCCTATTTAAAAGAGTTTGGGTTTTATTATTAGTACTGGTCATGAATGTTTTTACAAAGATGTCAAAATGTGGTTTCATGTTCAACAGGTTGAAGAACTGGAGGAGCCAATGAGCAATGACAATCCAGTTGCTGAACATCCAGAGATCTCATTGGACTCTTGGATGGTACGTTTGGTTAGCTGAATAAATTACAAATAGATGATTTCTATAAACAGCTCCAGAGATAATAAACAGAGTGAATGATGATGCTGAACTCTTTCCTCATGTCTTCTGTCTTCCTCTCACAGATGCCGTACATCAACAGACAGAAGCGTTCCTTTAAATGTAAAGTTTGCTGTGGCTGCTGCCGGCCTGGTGTCTGTGGACTGTGCTGCAGATTCTGAGGATTCCTGCTTCAATAAACACTTCATCTCCATTTGTTTGTTCTGTACTTGTGTCTAGATTTCAGACAAGATATCCAGTCACGCGTAATAAAACAATAAACGCATTATTATTGTATCAGAATTTGTAACTTGTGTTTCTTTAATAATACCATCAGTGCTCTCTGCAGAGAAGGATGTGCAAAGATTCAACAAACATGCAAGGAATTACAAAAATAACAAATCCTGGTATGCAATTAAAAAATAACTTGTGTTTATATCTATTAATATTTAAGTATTTCTTTGGGATTTGTCTAATGGCTAGTGAGCTTGAAAAATAGATGTGAAATGGTTGGTCTCCAATATACTGTATATCAAGACATAAATTAAAATGTACTGTCAGTAAATTAAAACAACACTATTTGGAACTATTCATCCATTTCAATGTGGCATGTTATAATAAATAAACTACAGTACTAAACTAAACTAAACTGTATTGTATAAATTATAAGGACAATGATATACGTTTTTTTTAATTGCATAAATTCTTTATTGGTTGAAGTAGAATTTATTGAGTAAATAATCTGATGACACATTATATAAACATTTGATATGAAAGTTAACTCATGGCTTTCTTTGCACTTTTATTTTCTTTTAAATCTGGTTTTATTCCTAACTATCTATTTTCTGGAATTTATCTGTAAAGAGGCTGTGATTGTTTTTATGTGCAGTCTTTAATTTGACAACTTGTAAGCGTTGGGAAATCACACATTATGATACCAGTGCCGCATTTCTGCAAATGAGCACATAAACTCTGCTTCTGATCCTTCACACTGGTCCTTTACTACTTTTTGTTCCAGTTTTTGTGTAATAAATGCTTAAACCAGGAGATTTGATTAAAGAAAAGTACACACCATTGTTACTAAAACACTTTATTGCATGTTAAGGGATCAATTGCAGCACATAATGCAGGTGGTTGATCCCCTTGAAGTTGTATGGCAGCAACGGTAGCATATCACTTGACTGTCACGCTTCTGCCTGTTGGGAATCAGCCTCTGTGTGAAAGAAAAGAGACTTAAGTTGATCTCCAGCATCAGTTACTCTGTCTTTTCTCTCTTGTTACTGGAAAATCATCAGAACATTAAGCAGTAAAAACACATCCACACACAACAGAATATCCTGTTTGTATTTGTCTTGTCTTCTTCATTGAATTGAACATACCTTCCATGATTCAACTTGCATCTCTTGATTAGCAGCAACTGGATCATCATTGGCCATTGGCTCCTCCAGCTATTTGTACACAGGAAGCAATGTGTTAGCATTCTGACAAAACTCTGACAAAACTCTTATGTTATGTCTAAATTTACATTCTTTGAGCTAAGTTCTTACTGTGAATTGGGACTGCCGAGTTCTTCTGAAGGCAAATGAAGCTGAGAATGTCGACCACAGCAACAGTGAATGTCTTTATCTTCACAGTTGATTATCAGATAGTGATACTGTCTGTTTGAGGTTTGGATTGCAATGAGTGGTTGTATACTTTGCTGTTTCATTGTTGCCTCATCACTGGCAGAACATATCGTGCTTCCAGTAATGGGCTTTCACCTCGACCAAAGCTGGAGTGACTCTGGGACATTTTTTTAAAAAACTTTTTGACCTAAGGCCATATTGTCTGTTGCACAACAAAAAATGAACCGTGAACTTTCAAATGAAATGGAATGTAATGTCCTGCAATTTATACATGAGAATTCGTACCCAACCCATTACATTTGCATAGCACATACAAATTTGATGATGTGGGTACGAATTGCATGGATCCTCAGCTGCATGCCTCTGAAATTCTTTACCGAAATAAACTGAAGTTGCTTTTATGCTCGGACATTCATTCCTCTTGTGAGCAGCTGAAAGGTGACCTGGATTCTAAGTAGTATTTGCATTGATTCTGATGTTTTTGCTCTTCAGCATGAAATGTATTATCATATTTTTAATGATCTTGCATTCTAACTTTATTTGTATGAATTATATGTGTGGTAGAAATATTGGTTATATAGCATATTCTGTCCTTTGCTAATAAAAAGGGTGAATCAACTGCTTTTATAGCACTTTTCTCTTCTGACTATAAAGCGCTTTTATAACACAGGTCACACCTACCCATTCACACTGTAGATGATAGGGTCAGTCGATATTAACTAACCCCACTCATACAAAGTCATGGCAGCAGGAGCTGGGAAATGAAGCCCTGAGATTCTTCTTGAGAAATGACAATCTCTTCCACTGAGCCACCGCCATCTCTAGTAATAATAAATCTTTAAATGTTTTTATTAATTAAGTGTTATAGTAAACTTTTTACTTTAAGCTTTTAATTAATTCCATTACTATAAATAAACACTTCAGTGCTTTACATTATTTTATTACTCTGCTGGTCCTTGAGCTAGCTGCAAGTAACCATGGTCACAAACAGCACAAATGGGTCCATACCTGTTTGAACCAGCCATATTTTGGAAAACATTACCCTTTCTATCAATTACTGTTTAATCTTCTAAAGCATAATTATTTAAGGTCATGGAAGACACATTTGTAGAAAAAAAGTATCTTAAGTCTAAATTCATGAACTTGGGCATTGATTTTTTTTCAAACTATGATACATTATTGAGTGCATTGTTGGGGTTGTATCAAGTCAACTTTGGTTATATTCTTTAATAATTATATTTAATTATTAATAATATAAATAAAATATCATTAAACTATGTTTAATCTCGTTTTGGGGCACCAACCTGTACTCAGGTAAATATAGCCAAAATATCACTCAAATCAGTCTCAAATTAGTTATTTAATTACTAATATTGTTAATAATTAATAACTATATTTAATAAATTTAAGGCGTGAAATCCGTACACAAAGCCTTCGAACCCAGCCTATATCACAATGCAAATACAACCAGTAATCACAAACAACTGCTCTCTTAAATTATAACAGAATTTATTTAAACAAAGCAACACCAATAAAATCAATTAACTTAATCAAACAAATAACTATTATAAACTAATCTAAGCAACAAACATTATCAAGCACGGCTTGTGGATGAGGTGTGAATGTGTGTGTGTGTGTGTGTGTGTGTGTGTGTGTGTGTGTGTGTCTGTGTGTGTGTGTCTGTGTGTGTCTGTGTCTGTGTCTGTGTCTGTGGATGAAAGAGAGAGAGAAGGGGGAAGAGGGGGGAGATTGCTTCGTCCCACATGGTCGCCCTTCCGATGGCGCACACCTAACAAAGACCTAATGTGGCCTTAATGTCTAAAAGACCGAGTTCGGCCCTACACGATCTGTGTCTCTTAGGCGTCTGGATGGCCGTGAGTGTATAGATCTCTGTGTGTGTATGTGTTAGTCAAAGGGGAAGAAAAGAGGATAGAAGAGGAGTGTAGAGGAGGAGAGAAATGCATGCCTGAAGAGGCCGGATCACAGTCCGAATTCCGCGTCACAACTCGGAGTAATTCCCTTCATTCACAGAAACAAACCAATGGCCGAATTCAAGTTAATACGGCTTACACTGGTCTTTCTGATCAGAAGAGTAATACCCGGTTATAACGCTGTTACGCTAAACACATATAGGACACAGCGGTCTGAAACGGGAACAACAAGAGTTTTAAACAGGTAAAACTCAGGACACGACGGTCCAACAAAGATAAAAATGATAGTTTCTGCTTCAATCAAACAATTGTTAAAAACACTCTCTAAAGCTAATTCTGCCCAGACCTAATTAAGCCTCACTTGTGAATCGCTTTGCCTGCGATTGGTGAAAGGAAAAGAGTCCGGCGATAAAACAGATCTTCTGTCCGTCCTGGTGTAGAGGCGTCTGATGGCGGCGAGGGTCCCTTACGGCAAGAGCGGCTTCGTTGGTTCTCCGTCGAGTGGAAAGATGTCCGTTGATGTCCTTTCGTTGCAGGACGGAATAAGACCGTTATCTTTCTGATAATCTGTTATAGTCTGACGCTCTCCGAGAAACTGAGATGCGTTCACTGGACAATCCGAGTTCGGGATTTAGAACACTGCCGGCCGCGGATTACCTGCACGCCAAAACTTAAAACAAAGGAAGATTGTTGCAGGAAACAGGAGGTGAGCTTGTGTCTCCGAACACTTGAAGTCAGTGCGTGGAAAGAGAAAGAACAATGGAAGTCTTGGAGCTTTGTAGCCTGGCCTGCTCTATGGGGGTCTACCTCAGGTCCCCTCCAATGAGGAGAGAGAGGTTCCGGTCCCCCCTTACTTCACGCGTAGGTGTGAAGTACCGCAGGGGATTCTGGGATTAAGAGTCCTTTTAGACCTCTTTGTGATCCCAGTGAATAACTCAAATGAGGTGCAGGCCCAAGTCCATTGTTTGACTGTCCTAAGCCTGCGTGGCCCAACAGCATTATAAACTTGATTTTGAGATGTCTTATTTGAATAAGTACTGCAAAGCTTAAAGAGTGTGGTCTAAAACCAGGATTTAGGGGTACTGTAGGAGATCGCTTTAAAGAGCTGATTCTCTAAAATATTGTGTTCCTTGGGGTTTTTTCAATTTTTTGACACACTGCTACACATTAAGAAACACGCAGTAGTGCATGAACAGATTGACTCAGTGATTTTCAATGATCCCCATTGTTACTGTGATTTTACTTTTCAGGAGTTCCAGTTTATCTGTTTCATAAAAGTCCTGTATGTGTGAAACTATTGGTCTATTTGACAGTGATGCATATAACTGTTCACTACAGAAAAACCTGAGGACGTTCCTTCAACACTTCCACAATGTTGACTTGCCTGCAGCCAGGTGCCGACCATTGAGCAAGCGCTGGAGCTAACTAAGACGATTCAAAATAATACTCTGCTGGCTTTGATAATGAGGTTGCCAACTAACATCAGCCTGATTAGATGCACTAGTATGCCTCATATGTGGTAGCTCGAAGTTAAAGTACTTTGGTGATATTTGAATTCAGTAAAACACAAGGTGCATATTAATCATGACTTGTCGACTGTGAAATGAGCCATTCAAAGGCACAACAGTGTCATTTTTTCCATCACTGCATTGGAAAGTGAGCTAACTACTGTGCACCGTAAAGTACAAAATAGCATGTAATTAATGGGATTAAAAAAACATGTTTGCTTTAATTTCAGGCCTAATTGCATTTAGATTAACGCGTTAGCGCTAACAGCCCTACTAATTACATTTAATGTAAGGGACAGAGTCCTACTGTACTTGTGAAAAGGTACTTGGTGACTCTTAACTGAAGAGATCCTGCTTTAGGTTGGTGTTTATTCTTAATGTGTTACCTTGAGTTTATGGTGCATGACAACAGGAAAGCAAAGAGAAAATGTTCCGTCAGACAAAAAGTTGGTCAGGTGGGATGTTGATCATAGTCTTGTCCATCTGTGGTAAAGATCAATATTTTGTTTCCTTCTATCTCAGTGTGATGGGTGAGATGGAAAGTATGCTGTTACTTATCTATACTACCTACGGTACAGAGCCTGCTGTCACAACTTGCACCCCTCTCTCAGGGATAATGGGAAAGAGGGGAAATTCCTCAGGAATGTTAGATTGAAAAGGTCTTGGTTCAGCTTCAGCTACCTGACTGATTTCTTTTGGTGTTTTTTGGTTTTTATTCTTATTGTGTGTTTTTAGATTTGGAGTTATGCGTGCTAATATTTACAGTATCATGACCTATTTTGTTGTCTCTTTTTTGTTGTAATAAACGTTTACTTCCTCCATCATGAGCCTGCTGTCAGGCCCTCTCTCTTTCCCGTGTTCGCCCAGCACTGATTGTCTGGTAGTGTACAGAGAAAAAAGCAAACCTGTGTAAGTCAATATGTGCAGTTTACACTGATCAAGTCTGGGGACTTTCGAATTTTGAGTAACTAGAAAGCTTGCCCAACAACCAAAATCCCTCACTACACATTACTCTGTGTCAACAAACAATAACCTGTTGGACACCTGTGGAGCTCCACAGATTACAACTGCTGCAGAGTACTTTATGGAACTATTCTGTTTATTCAGTGTGAGCTAAAATAATCATAATCTATACATTGATTATTATGAAATTATGAAATTGTAGTAATAATAATATAAAGTAACACTTTTAAATATTTACTTCTTTTAACACAAAATAATCATTCCATGTTTTAGGACCGCAGGAGTAAATGATTTTCCAGACACTGAATTCTCATGTTCATTCCTTCAGTAAGAGTTTCACTTTGTTTGTTGTCCAGAATATTCTTTTGTTGAATGTGAGGGTAGTATTTTTTTTCCCTGAAAGAAAAATCTCTGATTAAACCCTTTAATTAATTTTGAAAAGGGTAACAAAAACACTGTTATGAGAGATTTAAAATACATCACTTAAACGTGAAAAATGTTGTCATCATGCAACATACAGCCTCTTTATACCATGTTTAAGAATATATACTAAGAACACTAGAAGAGGAATTTCCCATTCTCATTCCCGGCATCCCTCAGAGAGTGATGCAAGTTTCTTCCTGACAGCAGATACTCTGAAGTCCTGTCAGTGATTAGGAAACAGAGGCATGATGAGTATAAATACTGTCACATCGTCCATCTCAACCATCAGACAGAAGAAACAGACAGAGGATCTGACCAGTGCCATCCACAGAGTGAGACGATCAAACAACCTAAAGCTCTTCAAACAAGATGAAGACATTCAGAGTTGCAGTTGTTGTGGCCGTCATATTCACGTTTATTTGTATCCAGGAGAGCTCTGCTGTGCCAGTCACTGAGGTAAGAACTTTACTACCACAGTCATGTTATTAGTCATGAATGTTTGACAAACATGTTCACATGTGGTTTCATGTTCAACAGCTTCCAGAGGTGGAAGAGGCAATAAGTAATGACGATCCAGCTGCTGAACATGAGGAGACTTCAGTGGAGTCATGGATGGTATGTTCAGAAAACTGAAACAATGAAGCCAATTATCAGGAGCTACTTCAGGTGGATGTGTTCTCCCTCAGGAAGCTGAGAGAGTAAACAGAGTGAGTGATGATGCTGGAGATGAACATTTTCCTCATGTCTTTTTCTCTTCTCACAGATGCCGTACAACAACAGACAGAAGCGTTCCTTTAAATGTAAAGTGTGCTGCGGCTGCTGCCGGCCTGGTGTCTGTGGACTGTGCTGCAGATTCTGAAGATTCCTGCTTCAATAAACCATAAATATTCATTTGTAGTGCTTTATCCTTTGTTCATGTGTAATTCATGTTCTTACTCATGTGACAAAATAGTTGGCTGGTCACACCCTGCATAAACACAATAAACTTCTACATTATAGTTTCATAATTTTGAACTCTTGATTTTTTAACTACTTTAGTTCTTTTACATCCCTTAAGAAACTGTCAGGATCCAAATTGCATGAAGGGAATGTGAGGCATTTCAGAAGAGAGCAAAAATGCAAAGAATTACTACATTGAAAAAAGTAAAGCACCTAAAGTGCATTTTTCCACATCTTCAATGTGGGTAATCAATTTCTCTTACCTCTTTTTTATTCTCAGGTCAAGTCATTATTTTAACACTCCTGTAAAGTCTTGCATTTAATGTGCATTGTGTGTGTGCATGTTTGTGTGTATGTGAAGTTTTTGCTGCTTTTATAAATTGTGCTTCTTGTGCTTCTGCGACACTGTAACGCAATGTGAGATCACACAATGGGATACCAATATTTACCTAAAAATCATTGACGACTGGAAGTGAATGCTATATTTTACTGTTAGAAAGCCATTTTCTTTTAGCATTACTTCAGTGTACCACATACCTGTTTGTTCACCTGAACAAACTGGGTCTGTAGTCAAGCTGAATCAAGCCTATAGACAGATAGTTTTAATGTGAAGTTACTGTGTCCCAGGTTGAGATCATTGTAAGCAATAGATGAGATTATCTTGCTGACACAGCACAATAAGAGCCATGAACTTTATTATGGTAGTTTTGTTTTCCCCTTTAAGAGGTTGGGAACTCTGGACTGTCAGTTTCTCTGAAAACAGAAGCACAAGAGGCGCGATGTGTTTGGAAGCAGTGGGAGCTTCACATACACACACACTCAGACATGCACACACACAATACGTAGTTCTACACTGATCCCGTCTTGCCCCTGTTATGACTCTGACAGTACCTCTGAAGCAGGCACAGGAGTGTTATAACACGGCCCCACCATTAAGCCTATGAAATGTATATGAACTTTACAGGAGTGTTAAAGTAATGCCTTGAACTGGAACTAAAAATGAGGCAAGAGAAATTGATTACCAACATTGAAGATCAGTGCTAGATATGATTAGAAAATGGAGTTAAATTGCTCGTTGATCAGAAAGGAGAAATGCACTTTAGGTGCTTTACTTTTTTCAATGTAGTAATTCTTCTTCATTTTTGCTCTCTTCTGAAATGCCTCACATTCCCTTCATGCAATTTGGATCCTGACAGTTTCTTAAGGGATGTAAAAGAACTAATGTAGTTAAAAAAAAAACAGTTCAAAATAATAAAACTATAATGTAGAAGTTTATTGTGTTTATGCAGGTTGTGACCAGCCAAATATTTTGTCACATGAGTAAGAACATGGACTACACATGAACAAAGGATAAAGCACTACAAATGAATATTTATGGTTTATTGAAGCAGGAATCTTCAGAATCTGCAGCACAGTCCACAGACACCAGGCCGGCAGCAGCCGCAGCACACTTTACATTTAAAGGAACGCTTCTGTCTGTTGTTGTACGGCATCTGTGAGAAGAGAAAAAGACATGAGGAAAATGTTCATCTCCAGCATCATCACTCACTCTGTTTACTCTCTCAGCTTCCTGAGGGAGTACACATCCACCTGAAGTAGCTCCTGATAATTGGCTTCATTGTTTCAGTTTTCTGAACATACCATCCATGACTCCACTGAAGTCTCCTCATGTTCAGCAGCTGGATCGTCATTACTTATTGCCTCTTCCACCTCTGGAAGCTGTTGAACATGAAACCACATGTGAACATGTTTGTCAAACATTCATGACTAATAACATGACTGTGGTAGTAAAGTTCTTACCTCAGTGACTGGCACAGCAGAGCTCTCCTGGATACAAATAAACGTGAATATGACGGCCACAACAACTGCAACTCTGAATGTCTTCATCTTGTTTGAAGAGCTTTAGGTTGTTTGATCGTCTCACTCTGTGGATGGCACTGGTCAGATCCTCTGTCTGTTTCTTCTGTCTGATGGTTGAGATGGACGATGTGACAGTATTTATACTCATCATGCCTCTGTTTCCTAATCACTGACAGGACTTCAGAGTATCTGCTGTCAGGAAGAAACTTGCATCACTCTCTGAGGGATGCCGGGAATGAGAATGGGAAATTCCTCTTCTAGTGTTCTTAGTATATATTCTTAAACATGGTATAAAGAGGCTGTATGTTGCATGATGACAACATTTTTCACGTTTAAGTGATGTATTTTAAATCTCTCATAACAGTGTTTTTGTTACCCTTTTCAAAATTAATTAAAGGGTTTAATCAGAGATTTTTCTTTCAGGGAAAAAAAATACTACCCTCACATTCAACAAAAGAATATTCTGGACAACAAACAAAGTGAAACTCTTACTGAAGGAATGAACATGAGAATTCAGTGTCTGGAAAATCATTTACTCCTGCGGTCCTAAAACATGGAATGATTATTTTGTGTTAAAAGAAGTAAATATTTAAAAGTGTTACTTTATATTATTATTACTACAATTTCATAATTTCATAATAATCAATGTATAGATTATGATTATTTTAGCTCACACTGAATAAACAGAATAGTTCCATAAAGTACTCTGCAGCAGTTGTAATCTGTGGAGCTCCACAGGTGTCCAACAGGTTATTGTTTGTTGACACAGAGTAATGTGTAGTGAGGGATTTTGGTTGTTGGGCAAGCTTTCTAGTTACTCAAAATTCGAAAGTCCCCAGACTTGATCAGTGTAAACTGCACATATTGACTTACACAGGTTTGCTTTTTTCTCTGTACACTACCAGACAATCAGTGCTGGGCGAACACGGGAAAGAGAGAGGGCCTGACAGCAGGCTCATGATGGAGGAAGTAAACGTTTATTACAACAAAAAAGAGACAACAAAATAGGTCATGATACTGTAAATATTAGCACGCATAACTCCAAATCTAAAAACACACAATAAGAATAAAAACCAAAAAACACCAAAAGAAATCAGTCAGGTAGCTGAAGCTGAACCAAGACCTTTTCAATCTAACATTCCTGAGGAATTTCCCCTCTTTCCCATTATCCCTGAGAGAGGGGTGCAAGTTGTGACAGCAGGCTCTGTACCGTAGGTAGTATAGATAAGTAACAGCATACTTTCCATCTCACCCATCACACTGAGATAGAAGGAAACAAAATATTGATCTTTACCACAGATGGACAAGACTATGATCAACATCCCACCTGACCAACTTTTTGTCTGACGGAACATTTTCTCTTTGCTTTCCTGTTGTCATGCACCATAAACTCAAGGTAACACATTAAGAATAAACACCAACCTAAAGCAGGATCTCTTCAGTTAAGAGTCACCAAGTACCTTTTCACAAGTACAGTAGGACTCTGTCCCTTACATTAAATGTAATTAGTAGGGCTGTTAGCGCTAACGCGTTAATCTAAATGCAATTAGGCCTGAAATTAAAGCAAACATGTTTTTTTAATCCCATTAATTACATGCTATTTTGTACTTTACGGTGCACAGTAGTTAGCTCACTTTCCAATGCAGTGATGGAAAAAATGACACTGTTGTGCCTTTGAATGGCTCATTTCACAGTCGACAAGTCATGATTAATATGCACCTTGTGTTTTACTGAATTCAAATATCACCAAAGTACTTTAACTTCGAGCTACCACATATGAGGCATACTAGTGCATCTAATCAGGCTGATGTTAGTTGGCAACCTCATTATCAAAGCCAGCAGAGTATTATTTTGAATCGTCTTAGTTAGCTCCAGCGCTTGCTCAATGGTCGGCACCTGGCTGCAGGCAAGTCAACATTGTGGAAGTGTTGAAGGAACGTCCTCAGGTTTTTCTGTAGTGAACAGTTATATGCATCACTGTCAAATAGACCAATAGTTTCACACATACAGGACTTTTATGAAACAGATAAACTGGAACTCCTGAAAAGTAAAATCACAGTAACAATGGGGATCATTGAAAATCACTGAGTCAATCTGTTCATGCACTACTGCGTGTTTCTTAATGTGTAGCAGTGTGTCAAAAAATTGAAAAAACCCCAAGGAACACAATATTTTAGAGAATCAGCTCTTTAAAGCGATCTCCTACAGTACCCCTAAATCCTGGTTTTAGACCACACTCTTTAAGCTTTGCAGTACTTATTCAAATAAGACATCTCAAAATCAAGTTTATAATGCTGTTGGGCCACGCAGGCTTAGGACAGTCAAACAATGGACTTGGGCCTGCACCTCATTTGAGTTATTCACTGGGATCACAAAGAGGTCTAAAAGGACTCTTAATCCCAGAATCCCCTGCGGTACTTCACACCTACGCGTGAAGTAAGGGGGGACCGGAACCTCTCTCTCCTCATTGGAGGGGACCTGAGGTAGACCCCCATAGAGCAGGCCAGGCTACAAAGCTCCAAGACTTCCATTGTTCTTTCTCTTTCCACGCACTGACTTCAAGTGTTCGGAGACACAAGCTCACCTCCTGTTTCCTGCAACAATCTTCCTTTGTTTTAAGTTTTGGCGTGCAGGTAATCCGCGGCCGGCAGTGTTCTAAATCCCGAACTCGGATTGTCCAGTGAACGCATCTCAGTTTCTCGGAGAGCGTCAGACTATAACAGATTATCAGAAAGATAACGGTCTTATTCCGTCCTGCAACGAAAGGACATCAACGGACATCTTTCCACTCGACGGAGAACCAACGAAGCCGCTCTTGCCGTAAGGGACCCTCGCCGCCATCAGACGCCTCTACACCAGGACGGACAGAAGATCTGTTTTATCGCCGGACTCTTTTCCTTTCACCAATCGCAGGCAAAGCGATTCACAAGTGAGGCTTAATTAGGTCTGGGCAGAATTAGCTTTAGAGAGTGTTTTTAACAATTGTTTGATTGAAGCAGAAACTATCATTTTTATCTTTGTTGGACCGTCGTGTCCTGAGTTTTACCTGTTTAAAACTCTTGTTGTTCCCGTTTCAGACCGCTGTGTCCTATATGTGTTTAGCGTAACAGCGTTATAACCGGGTATTACTCTTCTGATCAGAAAGACCAGTGTAAGCCGTATTAACTTGAATTCGGCCATTGGTTTGTTTCTGTGAATGAAGGGAATTACTCCGAGTTGTGACGCGGAATTCGGACTGTGATCCGGCCTCTTCAGGCATGCATTTCTCTCCTCCTCTACACTCCTCTTCTATCCTCTTTTCTTCCCCTTTGACTAACACATACACACACAGAGATCTATACACTCACGGCCATCCAGACGCCTAAGAGACACAGATCGTGTAGGGCCGAACTCGGTCTTTTAGACATTAAGGCCACATTAGGTCTTTGTTAGGTGTGCGCCATCGGAAGGGCGACCATGTGGGACGAAGCAATCTCCCCCCTCTTCCCCCTTCTCTCTCTCTTTCATCCACAGACACAGACACAGACACAGACACACACAGACACACACACACAGACACACACACACACACACACACACACACACACACACACATTCACACCTCATCCACAAGCCGTGCTTGATAATGTTTGTTGCTTAGATTAGTTTATAATAGTTATTTGTTTGATTAAGTTAATTGATTTTATTGGTGTTGCTTTGTTTAAATAAATTCTGTTATAATTTAAGAGAGCAGTTGTTTGTGATTACTGGTTGTATTTGCATTGTGATATAGGCTGGGTTCGAAGGCTTTGTGTACGGATTTCACGCCTTAAATTTATTAAATATAGTTATTAATTATTAACAATATTAGTAATTAAATAACTAATTTGAGACTGATTTGAGTGATATTTTGGCTATATTTACCTGAGTACAGGTTGGTGCCCCAAAACGAGATTAAACATAGTTTAATGATATTTTATTTATATTATTAATAATTAAATATAATTATTAAAGAATATAACCAAAGTTGACTTGATACAACCCCAACAATGCACTCAATAATGTATCATAGTTTGAAAAAAAATCAATGCCCAAGTTCATGAATTTAGACTTAAGATACTTTTTTTCTACAAATGTGTCTTCCATGACCTTAAATAATTATGCTTTAGAAGATTAAACAGTAATTGATAGAAAGGGTAATGTTTTCCAAAATATGGCTGGTTCAAACAGGTATGGACCCATTTGTGCTGTTTGTGACCATGGTTACTTGCAGCTAGCTCAAGGACCAGCAGAGTAATAAAATAATGTAAAGCACTGAAGTGTTTATTTATAGTAATGGAATTAATTAAAAGCTTAAAGTAAAAAGTTTACTATAACACTTAATTAATAAAAACATTTAAAGATTTATTATTACTAGAGATGGCGGTGGCTCAGTGGAAGAGATTGTCATTTCTCAAGAAGAATCTCAGGGCTTCATTTCCCAGCTCCTGCTGCCATGACTTTGTATGAGTGGGGTTAGTTAATATCGACTGACCCTATCATCTACAGTGTGAATGGGTAGGTGTGACCTGTGTTATAAAAGCGCTTTATAGTCAGAAGAGAAAAGTGCTATAAAAGCAGTTGATTCACCCTTTTTATTAGCAAAGGACAGAATATGCTATATAACCAATATTTCTACCACACATATAATTCATACAAATAAAGTTAGAATGCAAGATCATTAAAAATATGATAATACATTTCATGCTGAAGAGCAAAAACATCAGAATCAATGCAAATACTACTTAGAATCCAGGTCACCTTTCAGCTGCTCACAAGAGGAATGAATGTCCGAGCATAAAAGCAACTTCAGTTTATTTCGGTAAAGAATTTCAGAGGCATGCAGCTGAGGATCCATGCAATTCGTACCCACATCATCAAATTTGTATGTGCTATGCAAATGTAATGGGTTGGGTACGAATTCTCATGTATAAATTGCAGGACATTACATTCCATTTCATTTGAAAGTTCACGGTTCATTTTTTGTTGTGCAACAGACAATATGGCCTTAGGTCAAAAAGTTTTTTAAAAAAATGTCCCAGAGTCACTCCAGCTTTGGTCGAGGTGAAAGCCCATTACTGGAAGCACGATATGTTCTGCCAGTGATGAGGCAACAATGAAACAGCAAAGTATACAACCACTCATTGCAATCCAAACCTCAAACAGACAGTATCACTATCTGATAATCAACTGTGAAGATAAAGACATTCACTGTTGCTGTGGTCGACATTCTCAGCTTCATTTGCCTTCAGAAGAACTCGGCAGTCCCAATTCACAGTAAGAACTTAGCTCAAAGAATGTAAATTTAGACATAACATAAGAGTTTTGTCAGAGTTTTGTCAGAATGCTAACACATTGCTTCCTGTGTACAAATAGCTGGAGGAGCCAATGGCCAATGATGATCCAGTTGCTGCTAATCAAGAGATGCAAGTTGAATCATGGAAGGTATGTTCAATTCAATGAAGAAGACAAGACAAATACAAACAGGATATTCTGTTGTGTGTGGATGTGTTTTTACTGCTTAATGTTCTGATGATTTTCCAGTAACAAGAGAGAAAAGACAGAGTAACTGATGCTGGAGATCAACTTAAGTCTCTTTTCTTTCACACAGAGGCTGATTCCCAACAGGCAGAAGCGTGACAGTCAAGTGATATGCTACCGTTGCTGCCATACAACTTCAAGGGGATCAACCACCTGCATTATGTGCTGCAATTGATCCCTTAACATGCAATAAAGTGTTTTAGTAACAATGGTGTGTACTTTTCTTTAATCAAATCTCCTGGTTTAAGCATTTATTACACAAAAACTGGAACAAAAAGTAGTAAAGGACCAGTGTGAAGGATCAGAAGCAGAGTTTATGTGCTCATTTGCAGAAATGCGGCACTGGTATCATAATGTGTGATTTCCCAACGCTTACAAGTTGTCAAATTAAAGACTGCACATAAAAACAATCACAGCCTCTTTACAGATAAATTCCAGAAAATAGATAGTTAGGAATAAAACCAGATTTAAAAGAAAATAAAAGTGCAAAGAAAGCCATGAGTTAACTTTCATATCAAATGTTTATATAATGTGTCATCAGATTATTTACTCAATAAATTCTACTTCAACCAATAAAGAATTTATGCAATTAAAAAAAACGTATATCATTGTCCTTATAATTTATACAATACAGTTTAGTTTAGTTTAGTACTGTAGTTTATTTATTATAACATGCCACATTGAAATGGATGAATAGTTCCAAATAGTGTTGTTTTAATTTACTGACAGTACATTTTAATTTATGTCTTGATATACAGTATATTGGAGACCAACCATTTCACATCTATTTTTCAAGCTCACTAGCCATTAGACAAATCCCAAAGAAATACTTAAATATTAATAGATATAAACACAAGTTATTTTTTAATTGCATACCAGGATTTGTTATTTTTGTAATTCCTTGCATGTTTGTTGAATCTTTGCACATCCTTCTCTGCAGAGAGCACTGATGGTATTATTAAAGAAACACAAGTTACAAATTCTGATACAATAATAATGCGTTTATTGTTTTATTACGCGTGACTGGATATCTTGTCTGAAATCTAGACACAAGTACAGAACAAACAAATGGAGATGAAGTGTTTATTGAAGCAGGAATCCTCAGAATCTGCAGCACAGTCCACAGACACCAGGCCGGCAGCAGCCACAGCAAACTTTACATTTAAAGGAACGCTTCTGTCTGTTGTTGTACGGCATCTGTGAGAGGAAGACAGAAGACATGAGGAAAGAGTTCAGCATCATCATTCACTCTGTTTATTATCTC
The DNA here is from genome assembly GCF_963584025.1 of Labrus mixtus. Taxonomy (NCBI): domain Eukaryota; kingdom Metazoa; phylum Chordata; class Actinopteri; order Labriformes; family Labridae; genus Labrus; species Labrus mixtus. The sequence goes on from NC_083622.1 coordinate 27,925,338, forward strand.
TGGAGCTGTTTATAGAAATCATCTATTTGTAATTTATTCAGCTAACCAAACGTACCATCCAAGAGTCCAATGAGATCTCTGGATGTTCAGCAACTGGATTGTCATTGCTCATTGGCTCCTCCAGTTCTTCAACCTGTTGAACATGAAACCACATTTTGACATCTTTGTAAAAACATTCATGACCAGTACTAATAATAAAACCCAAACTCTTTTAAATAGGCCCGATCATTTCACAAATACAGTTGAACAGTTTTTGGCCCTCTTCAATCAAACATCAAACTAACCGCTGAGAATCTTGGAATCATCTTTGACCAACAAATTACCTTTGACACTAACACCACTAAGCTTGTGCAGTCCTGTTTCCTGCAACTTAGAAATATCTCAAAAATCAGAACATTGCTCTCCCCTTTAAATCTTGAAATATTAATACACACTTCTATCTTCTTATTATTATAAGAACTCTATGTCTATACGTGCCTCAGCCAATCATCCACAAACCGTTTACAGCTAGTCCAAAATGCAGCTAACAAATTATTAACTGGAACCAGCCGTCATTCCCACATCTCCAGTTCTTGCGTCCCGTCAGTGGCTTCCAGGAAATTCAGAATCAACGACAAACTTATTTAACTAACATACAAAGCCCTGCATGACCTCACCCCCAGCTACATTTCTGACCATCCCCTGCTCTAATCATAAAACAAAAGATAATCGCGCTTTATGTTTAAGGCCCCACTCTCTGGAATCAACTCCCACAAGCCATCAGATCAGCAGAAATCTTTAGGCTTCTCCAAGAGGCATCTAAAACCTCACCTGTACAAACAAGCCTTCATGTAACTCCCTAACCCTTTCTTGTGCTTAGTTTATTTTTGAGTTTTCCTGCTCTTAACGTTGCCCTGCTTGACATTGTGATGTATTGATGTAAATTAATTCCCTGTGTGAATTGTTTGATTGCTTTAAATTGTTAAGCACTTTGTGACTGAGTGTTTTAAAGGTGCTATATTAATAAAGTTTGACTTACTTACTTACTTACTATTTGAGTTTATGTTGAGTTCTTACCTCAGTGAGTGGGACAGCAGAGCTCTCCTGGATACAAATAAAAGCCAGCATCATGGCTACGACAACTGCAACACTGAATGTCTTCATCTTGACCTGCGAGGTTTGAGTTACTTTCACTCTGTTTGTTACTCTCGTCAGCTCTGCGTCTTCTGTCTGATGGTTGGGATGGAAAATGTTCTGATATTTATATACATGAGGCCCCTGTTTCCTCATCCCTGTCAGTACAGGCTTGCATCAGGGATGCTGGAAATGAGGATGGGATATTCCAAGACGTGTTATTGGAATTCTTAGTTTTCTATTTATCAATCATTACTCTTTACACATGTTCAATCTATAATTGGTCCTCCAAAGGACTGCTCTATCTTTGAGAGTATGATTAGACTTGTTACGTACTAATCAAAGCTTTTTAGTAAGTACAATGATGAAAAAAACTACCACTGACAGACTGTTCCACTGAGCTACAGCCAACCCATATTGTGTAAGGACAATTATGGTCCTTACTTTACTCATCTGTTTTTAACCCTGTTATGAAATGACAATAAATCTTTTCAAGGGAGAGTCAACCTATACATAACCCACTTGCTAGTAACGCCTTCAGAAGCCTGACGCCATTCTGGGGAACCCAGAGATCATCCACAACATACACAAGTCCTTTCAACTGAAAAGATGTGGCAGACACATGAGCTTCAAGTTTCAATATATATGAATGTAACCTAGAATGATAAAAGCTGCAAAGAAGGCCAGTATGACATGTAGAGATCTCTTTATTACAAAAATAAGTTGTTTTAAAAGCTTAAATTGTTGGATTATCATTACCGAAGGAAGGTTAAAGCATCAAATATATGACCATTGTTTTACTTTCTTTATTGCGGCTGATGGTCCCTTCATCCGCCTATGGAGCTGATCCAATCCTTCTGTCCACATTCATAAAAATATCATTAATCATAACATGAAAATAAAACTGGACTTATGACACTGCCTTGCGGAATTCCATTAGCAATTTCAAATTCATCACACACTGATCCTACTTTAACTCTAAATCTTTCTGACAGAAAATATAAGACCAAATTACCCCCACATAGATAACAGCATCCATAGCTGAACGCTTTTTTCTAGAACCAATTTGATGTGGTGCGAATAATCCTCTGTTTTCAAGAAAGTAATAAAGTCTTCTAACTAATATATTTTCCATCCACTTACATAGAAGGGAGGTTAAGGTGATGGATCTATAATTGCTAGCATTATTATGAACCTTACCAGGTTTATCATGTTAAAGCACTCTGTCAATTATTTGGCATATTTCCCTATTCCCATATTTTAATAAATAAATTCAAAATTATCTCTAACACCTATTCGGGTCATTTCTGGAACATGACATAGCTCACATCATTATCTTCTCCTGTAGCAGTATTTTTATCCCATTTAATTCTAACACTAATTAATTCATGTTGATTTCAGTATCAATGGTATCATCTAAATGGTCACCACTTTGTAGACTAGTTTAGGCAAACTTCTTTCCTAACATGTTTGCCTTTTCCTTATCTGTTATTGCCAGTGCTACATCCAAATAGTTTCTTCTCTCTCATTTTCTTCAGCATTGACCATACCTCTCATATTCAGGATCAGAATTAGGATCAGAATAAGCTTTTTTGGCCTGGTACACTTACACACACAAGGAATTTAACTTTGGCGAACTGTGTTCTCAGTGGTGAGTAGTGCAAAAGATGCTGAAGTAAACATGATAATAAATAATGTAATTATGTGACAGATGGGTTCATTTAGAAAAAGAGGTAGTTATACGCACATCACGTAGGTGCAGGCCAAAAACAGCAAAACTGAGGACACTTGCTAAAATGCAGCTAAAAAGGTTTTAATGATCACAGTGTTTCGACCAGTGGTCTTCTTCAGGTTATAATTATCAGCATTTGAGCAAGTGTGTGGGCCTATCTTTTTCCACAGATGGGTTAATACATGAGGTAGAGTTTAACAGTATTTACATTAAAGATTGATATATTATGAAAAATCCACTTGTACAGTGTTTTTACAGAGAGCTGGTTTATACAGGGTCACAAACCTCCTCTGGTGCTTGATTCATGTTATATTTTGACCAAAGCACAGCACAGATGTTTCATTTAGACCACATTGGACTGTTTTAAAAGGTGTAAAAGGGAAATAATATGTCCTCTTTAAATTAAATAATAAGAATAATATACAGTATATATATGTACATTCACATTGCATGTTTGGTTCCAGAGTTATTTCACAAGTCAGACAGTTCTGACACTGTGACTGTTTAGATGTTTATCATAGTGACAGCCTGGGGGAAGAAACTGTTCTTATGACAGGTTGTTTTGGCGTACAGTGATCTGTAACGCCTGCTGGAGGGGAGGAATATTTTAGTTTCCATACCATTGGTAGAACAATAATTCATCCATGCACTGTGGTAACTGTTCTTAATTACTCTACAAGCGTGAGTATTTTTCCTCTGATAATTAATCAGATTATCTTGATTCAAATTATTCCTTAACATTCTCAGTGCTTCATTTTGTTCTTCAATAGCTTCTGTACATTCATCATTCCACCATAGGACCCTTTCCTTTTTGCCCCCCAATTGACTTGAAAGGTCTGATTTTGAATGCTGCATTTAGTATTTAGTATTTACTTGTAAGTCCCTGTACTCTTCTGACTGATGTAGGTCAGAAGGAAAGAAGGAAGTAGACCTCTAATAGACTTGCAGATAAGAATACACCAGTTTAATCTAAATGACCAACAGGGTACCCGTGCACAGCCAACCTTTGCTCTCAGGTGCCAGTCGGGAGCAGAAACATACACTGATAAGATAAATCAATCATCTGAGGCACAGTGAAAATGACTTTACTGTCACTTTACTGTGAGCGAACAATAACGTGCCAGTAAAGTTATTTTCAATGTGCCATGGATTATTGCTTCATCTTATCAAGAATACAACAGTGTTAAAGTCTGCGTGTGGTCCAAGAAGTCCATCCGACACGTGCACACAACAAACCGTGATTAGTGAGGGATTTAACACAAGATTTAAAACTTATTTCTTGTAATTCTGGCCAATCAGTTTCTTCCACCAATTCTGATGCCTGTGCCTTGAATATCTATGTCAGCTTTTATTGCGCATATTATGGGACAATGATCGCTTCCAATACTTGTATTATCTTTAATATTCCACCCATAAACACTTTATTGACTTGTTTGAGGATGATGTTTTGCTATATCTTAAGAAGCCTGATCAATCTTTTCCTGCAGCTCTGAACTCTAACTTAATACTTTGCCAGGTTATAAAACTAATTTAGTTATATATAACTGAAGTCCCTTCATTGGATTAATTGAAATCACTTCACTATGATTATCTAAAACAAACTGCTGGTCTGGAGAGATATTTAAATTTAAAAAATATTTAAATATTCCCTCCGTAATTTCTGCTTGGTCACCCCTGGCATTGAATCCCGATTTTGGCATCCTGGAGTGGTCCTCCAAAGCTCGATCAGATCTTACAGGCCTTTTGAGCTCTGGCTCTGTTAAGAAGTTTGAGCCAATCAAAAACTGATTTTGACATTCCACATAAGAATGTTTTTCAGATATCTCCAAATATCTACCACTTTACAGAGTCACTGCTAGAAAACAAAGATGAAAAACAATTCATACTCTCAGAACATGAAAGGGTCTTGATTTCTGTCCAATCGCTTAAAGGTTTAATATCTCCAAGTTGTATGCTTTACTGCTGTACTCTGAATCTTCAGACTGGGAGTCTCTGAAGCCGCTGTGGCAACTTGACCTGGCAGGGACATTCAGTGTTGAAGATTGCGAAAGACTCTACGACGGAATTTTTCAGAAATGCACATCAAACTTTATACATGAACAAAATGGATTTAAAATTTTTTTTAAAAACGATAACGTGTTTTGGTCATGTGACCACATCCAAACAATTTGGAAAGAGGTTCATATTGTGATCCAGGACATGACCCACAAACAATGCCCATTACCTTCTTTGTCGAATATAGTTGTTGAATCACACTAATGATCTTTTAAATTTAGACGTAAAATCTCTGTTAATCACTCTTATTTTTGGCGAAAAAGTGTATCTTGATCTGCTCCTGAATGTCGCATTGAGGATATCACAAATCACAGCCTTGTTCCCTGAGGAGAAGCTGACTCATGACCTCAATCATAAACATCATCAACAAAGGTTGTATAAGTTAATTATCATCACGTTCCCATCTGATATACATATTTTGGTTATCACACATTCTGTTTCTGGATGATATCCCATCTCTTATAAACGTGCACAGCCTCTGCCCCGGTTTTCACCTCCATCAAACCTGACACACTCATATCCAGGTATAATAAAATCAAGGTGAGGCAGAAGCCAGGTGTCTTGAATACAGAATATCTGATTTGACTTCATATTCTGATATAAACTTTTCTTAAATTCTTCGTCGATTAGCATTGATTTGCAATTCTTACATTCCACTGTGAAAGATGGAATACCATTATACGATTGAACAATATTCTGAGCCACTTCATGGTAGGCCTCAACATATCATGTAAATCTTCAGCTTCTATGTCTCTGACGCCTTAAAACTTCCACTACTGTCTTGATTCAGGCACTCGTCAGTTCTTGTTGCACATCAACATTATCAACTTTACTGTTGGTTACAACTCTCTGTTTCTTGTCCATGAGGCTATACTCACACCTATCCACACATGGCTACCTTTAAGGGGAAACTAACTGCTTGTTTACTTCATGATCAGTGTGGTTGGGGTGGTGGTGGGGCAAGATGACAGAAGAGGGGCTCACCTATCACATATACATGCACTTAACTTCACTGTGAAATGTTTTTCTGCATTTAAAAAAATAAATACAAATAAGAAAATAACCGTATAAAACTGCAACATGTATATTTGAGATTACAGTGTTTGTATGGGAAATCAGAATTAATACATAGAATGCTGCAGCAGCTGTTTATTCACACAGGTGCCTCTCATGTCACTGTTCTTTGGCACAGAGTGGTGAGGGGATTTTTGTATTTACGCAAGATATTTGAAGAGACTCGGGTTTGTCAATCAGTGCACTGCACATATTTACACGATTAGACTATCAGTGATGGTGAGAACACAGCTGACAGGGCCTGAAGGCAGACTGGTGATAGTGGAGCTGGAGAAAGTCAAAAGTTCAAACATAAAAAGGAAACAACCACATTCTTACAGATCAATGATGGAAGTAAGCTGGGATATATGAAATAAAAAACACACAAGATGTGTGAGAACTAAGACAACACAATGAGAAAACACCAGGAAAGCTGGACCACTTGATCCAGGGTAAGAAGTAGAACTTGAAGTGGGGAAGAGCCTGTAATAGAGCCCAGGCTCAACCACATAACAATACATTCATCATTTACTGAAGCTATTAACTAAAGAGAAACAAACAACCAAATAGAGGGTTCTGCTGTAAATCAGGGGTGATTACAGTGATGAATGAGAGAAGCCCCTTTAACACATGCACTGCACTGAACATGGAGTGCAAAATGTAAAATCAGACAGCAGAATCCATTCATTGAGACTTCTCTTGGAACTTTTCCTACCTGACTTGTTGCTGCTACTTTCATGTCCCTGATTGATTACGCTGATGTTTTATATATGAATGCATCTTCTCAGTGCGTTAAATCTTTGGATATTGTATATCATGGTGCGTTGAGCTTCATGACAAATCCTAGGGCCCTGACTCATCATTGTCCTCATTTATTAGGCTTTACTTAATCTACTTCCCTCATACTTGTGTAATTGTATTCATGTGAAAAGTGCTGGAAGACACAGTCTTCACTCTGCAACCCAGTCACAAAACATATTTCTGACCTTCTGGTTGAGAGGTGACGACTCTAACAATTGAGCCACAGCTGCCCCTTAAAAAAGGGCCTTATAAAAGCCTGCAACAATTCAGGATGGGCGCCCTTCCATTGGATAAATGATATATGTTGTAAAGTAGTTGTCCTCCACACACCCCTACATGTGAGCAAAGACTGTAAATAAACATGGACCAAGCCTCAGTGATGTCACCCATTGGTTACTGAATGGGGCACTTGAAGCCTGTTGATGGTGGTTGGGCGGAGCAGGATGTGAATTATTTATTCATATTTATCACAAACGAACAAAACAACAAGAATGTGCTATCTTCCATTCCTGGATTATTTACAGTTGTTTCCTTGTTCTCATTCCTGGCATCCGTCAGAGAGTGATAAGCATCAGTGATAACAAACCTAATGAGTATAAATATCAGCAGATTCCCATGTCAACCATCAGACAGCAGAAGAACTTGAGAAAGTTAACAGGAGTCGCAAACCGAGTGAAAGAATTAAACAACAAATCAAACCAAGATGAAGACATTCAGCGCTTTAGTTGCTGTGGCCACATTGGTCACATTTATTTGTGTTCAGGAGAACTCTGCTGTGCCATTAACTGAGGTAAGAACTTTTTTTTATTCTCTTTGCTATTATTTGTCATGAATTTTCAACAAACATGATAACATTTTGTTTTCTTCTTTAACAGATTCACCTGGAGGAGCCAATGAGCAAAGACAGTCCAGTTGCTGAGCTTCCAGAGATCTCAGAGGACTTAAACACGGTACATTAAGTTAGCAGAATGAATGAAACTAATTATCATGACATAATCAGATACTTTTAATGTCTATCTTTTTTATGTTGGTAAAACAAAACTTGAGTTTCAGTCTCGGATATGCAAACATATATCCTCCATACTGAACCATGATGAAAAATCAGACACTTTAACAGTCATACTCACAGTATGAGTGACCTGCATTACATGGGCATGATGTAGTTAACACCCAAAGGTGGGGGCAGGGACAAATCCTTCTTTATATGGGAGACAAATTGGATCCATTCTCTGGGTTCTCTCATTGGTTTATCTGTTTCTTATGATTGTTACTGTTGTCCCTTTTCCTTCTGCATTGATGGTTTTGTTTCTAGGTCTGATTGTTTCCTTGACATGTAAAAGTTAATTGATGCTTCTTGTTTACTACCTCTGTGATGGGAAAAAAAAGTAGTGTGGTGGTGACTCCCCCTGCTGAGATGAACTGGTACCTGTTGTGGACATGTATAATTAGTCCCACCTGTGTAGAAATGATTTGTCATGAAGTTTTTGAACAAACATGATAACATGTGTTTTTATCTTTAACAGGTTCAAGAACTGGAGGAGCCAATGAGCAATGAGAACGCAGTTGCTGACCTTCCAGAGATCTCAGTGGACTCATGGAAGGTACGTTAACTGAATGAATGAAAGTAATTATCACGACATGAGCAGATACGAGGGTCCTTATTGTTTTTTTGAATGAGTTCAAGCAGTTCTGTTCATATAAGCAGAGAGAATAAACAGAGTGAGTGATGATGCTGGAGATGAACACATTCCTCATGTCTTTTGTCTTTCTTACAGATGCCATATTTAAACAACAGAAAGAAACTGCACATTAAGTGTAAAGTTTGCTGTGGCTGCTGCGGCATCGGCATCTGTTGCCTGAAGTGCAAATTCTGAGGATTGGGATTTTGACAAGCCGTCGATTTATGTTCAATTATCAGAGTTGTGAATATGTAATTACTGTACCATGTAATGCTCTTATTGTATGTTTTTTATATCAGTCTTAAGAAGTACTTCCTATCAGGTTGAAGAAAGTAATGAAAATGTGGAAGAATAAAAAATGTAAAAGTACAAATGCAGTTTGTATTGATTCCCTCCTTGTTGTTGTGTCACAATATCTCCCATATCTCTGTTACCTGCTCGCACACACACACCTTGGTAAACAGTAAATAACATTAACCTCATACGCTTTATTATTTATTGGTTTAATATCCACACAAATTCCTTATAACATAGTCATAAAGATATGAAACATAATCTAACTAAAAACAAATACAGCGTTCCAAACACATTTGTTCACTTTTATCACAAGCCTGTTGGTTTTTATTTGAAGGTCATCCAACACATGAACTCTAATCTACATAGTTATTACCCTGGTGCAGAGGAAGCAACATGAAGGAGTCAAAACAATCTTCTGATCTACCCTGATCCTGGCTGCAGATTGAGAGGCAGAGGGGGGGGGGAGCTTGACTCAGACTTTTGTCGTCAGCCCACAGGTACAGCAGATCAGAGGTTGATGGGAGTATGGAGGTTCAGGTAGTGCCTCAAAGAGAACAAAACAATGTCAGATTTATACTTTACAGCATGTAGGAATGATAAAGAGGAAAAATATCTGGTTACATTGTCATCATGGTTACAATATTGTGCTTTGTAGTCTGGGTTTATGTAAAATAAATACTTCACACCATGCAGAGACCTTCATTTAAGTGTGGATTTTATTCAGAATATTTATTGTTGACTAAAAATATGATGTGAGATCACTAAGACTGGAAGTAACAGCTTCTGTAGAGAAGCTAAAGCTGCTCATTTCATGAACAGGTGACATCAATGTCAAGGAATGAAGGAAGCATATGCATCATCAACAGAGTTATAAATAATGGAAGAACAAGGGGAAGTTGGTTATTGCTCAAAATGTTTTAGAAAACTTAAGTTTTAAAAAAATTAAATGGCCCCTGTAACAATTTTTTCATTCTATGTTTAAATTCCTTTAAAGTCTTTATATGCGATTTTTCACACTTAAATGTAATAGAAATCAAGTATATCCTCTGAAAATAACTCTGTGAGTCATGAGTGTCTACAATGGGTGTAACACCCGAGTCCCACTGTCTGTGATGTTTTCAGAGTTTTCAGAGTCCTATCTTCAGTTTGTTTATATCGCCGGGACGGCCGGCTGACTCCTCCCCTCGCACATAAAAGTTGTTTAATTGAGGGACTAGAGAAAAGAAGAAGAACATACTGTACTCACTGCTTAACTGTGTTTCTAGATCACGCTCATTTCGGGTAAATTTACATGCAGTGTGAAGATACGAGTATAATAAAGATCGCTAGCATTAGCATGCTAACACAACAATGCACCGCTAGTTGTTTTGGTTTCATGCTGGTGCTCAAGGGAGACATCTGCTGGATCAAAAAATCGCATATAAAGCCTTTAAGGTCCTTTTAGGTCCTATTCTATTTTTTAGCTCCTTTGTATAATTTGTTTGTCTGTACATCTGTACATCTGATAATCTAAAAGTTATCTGTGACTCACTAAATTTAATCAATTGATCAGTTCCTCAACTCGGCCCAATACTAAAAACCCATCAAAATCTTCCTTACTTGAGCTTATCTTAACAAACGCTCCCTACAAGTACACGGATACAGGTGTGTTTGCAAATGACCTGAGTGATCATTGTACCATTGCAGCTACAAGAAACTCCAAGCTTCCAAAGTCAAAGCTCAATATTATATGCTAAAGAGATGTTAAAAACTTTTGCATCTCAGCTTTTATGCACGATTTAGCTGCCTTTGAGTGGAGTAGAGTTGCTCTATTTGATGATGTAGAGCTGGCTCTGGAATACTTTTATGATGAATTCCGACATATTGTCAATAAACATGCTCCGAAAATTAAGGGGCCGAAAAAATCCCTGGTTTTCCTCTGAAATTGGAAACCTCCTCAAAGAGAGAGACATTGCTTGGGCCAGGGCTCGGAAAACAAAGACAGCGGTAGACTGGCTCAGCTTTCGCCAGCTTAGAAATAAATGTACTTCCCTTATTAAGAGTGCTAAGTCTGACTTCTACTTAAATTAATCCATAAAAAAATTAATGACAATAAAAAATTTTGGCAAGTCATAAAATCTTCTTCAAATCATGTGACAACTAATGACTTACCAAGTTCTTTAATTACTCAATCTGGTACACTGTCTGATAAGACAGACATACTAAATTGTTTTAATGATCATTTTATTTCTGCTGGATCCTTGTTTGAGTCACTAAACCCTGAACTGACAAATGCTGGTCTGGCTAGTTTTAACACACCCTTGACTCCGCAGGCTGTGAGTGGACCCATCACTTGCCCATTTGAGTTTATGTCTGTATCTGTCACTGAGGTAAACAATGAACTAAAGAGGCTGGACACAAGTAAAGCAGCAGGGCCTGATAAAATGGAACCATTTTTCTTAAAGTTGGCTGCTGATTTTATTGCTGAGCCTCTCTCACATATTTTTAACCTCAGTCTTACCAGCTACAAAATTCCTAAAATCTGGAAGTCGGCCTTTGTTCTTCTCCTGTTAAAAGGGGGTGAACCCACAAATGTAAATAACTATAGACCAATTTCTAAATTGTGTATTTTAGCTAAATTGTTTGAGAGGATCATCAGTGACCAACTAAAGGAATTTTTAGAATCAAATATTATTTTATCTCCTCTCCAATCTGGCTTTAGAAAACAGCACAGCACTGTTACAGCTGGGCTGAAGGTCCTAAATGATTTAATTGAAGCTCTGGACAGCAAAACATATTGTGTTGCTCTTTTTATTGATCTTTCAAAAGCATTTGACACAGTAGACCACAACCTGCTGATTCAAGCCTTACATCACACAGGCTTATCTAAACATGCAGCTGCCTGGTTTGCCAACTATCTATCCAGCAGAACACAATGTGTTCAGGTGGCTAGAACTACCTCTTCCTTTCTGGACATTACTAAAGGGGTGCCCCAAGGTTCAGTGCTGGGACCCATTTTATTTTCAATCTATATAAACAATCTCTGTAATAACTTGTCAAATGCAATGTATCATTTTTATGCAGACGACACCATTATTTATTGCTGTTCAACCTCACTCACCCAACCCAGGCGTTTGAGTTTTTACAAGTTGCTTTTAATGTTATCCAGTCTCGTTTATATGATCTTAAATTAGTTTTAAACACAGATAAAACCAAGCTCATGGTTTTCCCTCATACAAAGGTGCTACCACAGAACATTACAAATATTGTAACAGCTAAAGGAAAACTTATAGAGCAGGTTTTAAACTACAAGTACTTGGGTTTTATCCTAGATGAGGAGCTTTCATTTAAAGCTCATATCATTAATCTGGCCACTAAACTTCGCGAAGCTTGGGTTCTTTTATAGAAATAGAACCTGCTTCTCTCTCAGGGTCAGAAAGAAATTAGTGACAGCGACCTTCTTGCCCATTCTTGATTATGGGGACCTGCTTTATTTGAGCGCGTCATCCAAATATCTTAAGTCCTTGGACACTATTTTTCATTCGGCACTGAGATTTGTCACTGGCTGTAGTCGTCTCACCCACCATTGTGAATTGTATTTGAAATCGAACTTGCCTTCTTTGAGTGCACGCAGATACGCACATTGGCTGACCCTAATTTATAAGGCTCTTGTAGGCTTGATACCTTTATATTTGTGTGCTTTATTGCGGAGAACAAGCAGTCGCTATGCCTTGCGTTCTTGTACTACACTTGTTCTATCTGTTCCATGGGTAAGGACTGAATCAGGAAAAAGAGCTTTCAGCTTTGCTGCCCCCCTCGGCATGGAATACTCTACAGACTGAAGTAAAACTCCCTGAACTTATTCCACTTGGAGCTTTCCGTTCTATCTTGAGGGACAGACAGCGTGAGACCATTGAACAGTGCCTGTGTTTTTAAAATCTTAAATTGTTGTTTTATTGTTGTGTCACAGCTCCCACACTTTATTTTTATTGAAAACACTATGTTGTTAAGCTATACTGTCACTTAATTGTTACTGTTCTTTTGACATGTGCTGCTGACCTCTTGGCCAGGTCACCCTTGTGAAAGAGATCCTGATCTCAATGGGTTCTTTATCTGGTTAAATAAAGGTTAATAAAAAATAATAAAACATCACTGTGTCATTATTTATGTTGGTCTATGTACAAGCTGCAATTGCCCAAAGAGGGATTAATAATGTTGTCTGAATTTAATTTAATTGAAATTCATTCTGATATAATTCCCTTTATTGATATTATTGCAGTAAATACCCTAACCCTAACCCTAAACATTGACTGATAAAAAAGGTAATAATTTATCAGTTGAACAGACAAACAAAATTCAGGTCCAGTCATCAATCAATTTCCCTGTCCTCATGCCCAGAATCCCTCAGTGACGCAAGTTTGATTCCTGATAGAAGATCTGCAGTTGTAGTATAAATGTTTGCAAAAATGTCTTTCAGAGGAATTGACGAGAGTCATGAATAATTCAGATACAAGATCATATATCGTTGAAGCTCAAATGCGGCTGTGGTATGGCTCAGATGGTAGAGTCGGTCGTCTCCCAACCGGAAGGTCTAGGGTTCGAACCCCAGCTCCTTCAACAACATGTCCAATGTGTCTATGAGTGAGACACTTAACCCCAAATTGTTCCTGCTGCTTCATCGGCAGTTTATAAGCATGTATGAATCGGATTAGTTACTTCTATGCTATACTATGCTATACTACTACTTCTATACTATGATGGTCACTTTACATAGCGACCTCTGCCATCAGTGTGTGAATGGGTAGGTGTGACCTGCGGTGAAAAAGCACTTTGAGTAGTCAGAAGACTAGAAAAGCCAGACAACTCATGTTAGTTTTTGTTTAAATATTTGATGCAGCAGCAGAACATAGTTTGAGTTTGGCTCCAACCTCATCTAGCAGTTTTAATTTACAGAAATTTGAGGAGTGAAGGGATGATATCTGAAACCCCCCAGTCGGAGCTTTCAGGCGGATGCTGTTGTGGGTGTTGTGGGGTTAAAGATCAGAGGGACAGACCGGAAATCCTGAACCTTCAATTGACCCATATTGGAAGGAGGTATTGTCAGGTGATTGTTGATGATGACCAGTGTTGGGGCTAATGAGTTACTAAGTAACACCACACTATTTGAAAGTAACTAGTAACAACTTGGTTACTTTCCAGATTCAATAACGTGGTTACATTTAAAACCACTCGTTACTGTATGTGAGACAGCCGACAAGGTTAGGTTAGGTTACACTAACGTCAGCACAGCAGCATCCTGGGAGAAAGAATGTTCGGTGCTGTAAACAAACACAGACAGATTAATTATTTACAAAGGTTGTATAAGTTAATTATCATCACGTTCCCATCTGATATACATATTTTGGTTATCACACATTCTGTTTCTGGATGATATCCCATCTCTTATAAACGTGCACAACCTCTGCCCCGGTTTTCACCTCCATCAAACCTGACACACTCATATCCAGGTATAATAAAATCAAGGTGAGGCAGAAGCCAGGTGTCTTGAATACAGAATATCTGTTTTGACTTCATATTCTGATATAAACTTTTTGAAATTCTTCGTCCATTAGCATTGATTTGCAATTCTTACATTCCACTGTGAAAGGTGGAATATCATTATATGATTGAACAATATTCTGAGCCACTTCATGGTAGGCCTCAACATACTATGTACATCTTCAGCTTCTATGTCTTTGATGCCTTAAAACTTCTACTACTGTCTTGATTCCGTCACTCGTCAGTTCTTGTTGCACATCAACATTATCAACTTTACACATATAAGTTACGAAGCTTTTCTTTATAGTCGAGCTTTTCTCATTAAGGCCTCGCTTCCACCTAGCATTTTTTCTGGGCAGAGAAGCGCTGGCTGTGCGCTCGAGAGCGCTTGTATGAAGCATTGTGTGCTGAGGAAGAAAAGCACTGCATGTCCGTCCTGTCTCTATGACAACAGTCTGTTGACAACGGCTGTTGGATGCTCTGTTACTTTTTCATTGTATGTTTTTTTTATTTGTGATTGTTTCTGACCACAGCATACATGGAGCAATATGGAGGATATGGGTACAAGAAATGTTCCGTAGTTGGAAAAAATACAGGGAATATCATACGTTTGGAAAAGAGGGTCGGTGACATCAACAGTGCCTTTCTGAAAAGCTAAAAGACTGCTGCAAACGCTCTCTCATCATTGGAAACAACTGAAAAAAGACACTGGTGCTCAGAAAGAAACACTAGGTTGACAACGGGGCCAAACTTTGCACTTGTGACTACATGTCTGCTTTGGGGGTTTTGGCCTTCCTGTCTGAGATCTCCATAGACCTGAACTCTGGGGGTACTGCATGCTCTGCATTGTCATTCAGGGTTTTTGAGACTCTATTGGTTTATTTTACTTGTTTTCATAAGCCCCAACACTCTTTAATGCCACTGCATATGTCACCTCATGCAGAGGGTTGTACCTCTGTTCTTCTTTAGCTTGCATCTGGATCACACATCCAACATTAAGCAGCATTATGCTCACTCCCACGACTTTGCATTCTAACTTAGCATCCTCATTACATTTGCCAGAGTTAGTTTTTGGAGTCTTTTGGCCTCTATCACTTTACCTACTTGTATCTCGTTCTTCAACTCCTCCAAGGACATTTACAGAGGTACATTTGAAATCACTCCTCTTAACTTTGCTGCCATTCCTGGCACACACACTTTAATCTTTTAACCATCAAGATAACTAATTTTAAAAATAATTTATTCCTGCTTCTTATTAACTGCAGAGATAAGAATTATTTAGTTACTCAGTAGTTTAGCACATTTTATTTTCCTTATTATCTTCTCACGTGCTTCACGTGGACTGGGGGAAAGTGGCCTTTATCATTACTGAGCATAATAACAACTTTTCACTCTTCCTGCTTGACATCATCAGGCCTACTGCTCCCAGGTTTAGCTCTTTTAGAATCCCTGTCTCCATACTCACTGCAGACCATATTTGTTTCCATGCCCTTTTTCTTTGTCTAACCTACAGTACATGCCAAAAGGCCAACGGTCACAATCACCATCTGAACTATACTTTCACGGTACAGTTTGGTTACAACTCTCTGTTTCTCTGTCCATGAGTTTGTTTTGCATTTAAAAAATGAAAACAAGAAGAGAACCTTATAAAACTGAAACATAATATAGATCAGAGTTTTTTCTTCTCAATCAGGTACTCCTGGTTAAAAACATTTCAAATAAAAAATAAAAAACCTGCACTCTGATAAAAGCCTGCAACAATTCAGGATGGGCGCCCTTCCATTGGATAAATGATATATGTTGTAAAGTAGTTGTCCTCCACACACCCCTACATGTGAGCAAAGACTGTAAATAAACATGGACCAAGCCTCAGTGATGTCACCCATTGGTTACTGAATGGGGCACTTGAAGCCTGTTGATGGTGGTTGGGCGGAGCAGGATGTGAATTATTTATTCATATTTATCACAAACGAACAAGACAACAAGAATGTGCTATGTTCCATTCCTGGATTATTTACAGTTGTTTCCTTGTTCTCATTCCTGGCATCCGTCAGAGAGTGATAAGCATCAGTGATAACAAACCTAATGAGTATAAATATCAGCAGATTCCCATGTCAACCATCAGACAGCAGAAGAACTTGAGAAAGTTAACAGGAGTCGCAAACCGAGTGAAAGAATTAAACAACAAATCAAACCAAGATGAAGACATTCAGCGCTTTAGTTGCTGTGGCCACATTGGTCACATTTATTTGTGTTCAGGAGAACTCTGCTGTGCCATTAACTGAGGTAAGAACTTTTTTTTATTCTCTTTGCTATTATTTGTCATGAATTTTCAACAAACATGATAACATTTTGTTTTCTTCTTTAACAGATTCACCTGGAGGAGCCAATGAGCAAAGACAGTCCAGTTGCTGAGCTTCCAGAGATCTCAGAGGACTTAAACACGGTACATTAAGTTAGCAGAATGAATGAAACTAATTATCATGACATAATCAGATACTTTTAATGTCTATCTTTTTTATGTTGGTAAAACAAAACTTGAGTTTCAGTCTCGGATATGCAAACATATATCCTCCATACTGAACCATGATGAAAAATCAGACACTTTAACAGTCATACTCACAGTATGAGTGACCTGCATTACATGGGCATGATGTAGTTAACACCCAAAGGTGGGGGCAGGGACAAATCCTTCTTTATATGGGAGACAAATTGGATCCATTCTCTGGGTTCTCTCATTGGTTTATCTGTTTCTTATGATTGTTACTGTTGTCCCTTTTCCTTCTGCATTGATGGTTTTGTTTCTAGGTCTGATTGTTTCCTTGACATGTAAAAGTTAATTGATGCTTCTTGTTTACTACCTCTGTGATGGGAAAAAAAAGTAGTGTGGTGGTGACTCCCCCTGCTGAGATGAACTGGTACCTGTTGTGGACATGTATAATTAGTCCCACCTGTGTAGAAATGATTTGTCATGAAGTTTTTGAACAAACATGATAACATGTGTTTTTATCTTTAACAGGTTCAAGAACTGGAGGAGCCAATGAGCAATGAGAACGCAGTTGCTGACCTTCCAGAGATCTCAGTGGACTCATGGAAGGTACGTTAACTGAATGAATGAAAGTAATTATCACGACATGAGCAGATACGAGGGTCCTTATTGTTTTTTTGAATGAGTTCAAGCAGTTCTGTTCATATAAGCAGAGAGAATAAACAGAGTGAGTGATGATGCTGGAGATGAACACATTCCTCATGTCTTTTGTCTTTCTTACAGATGCCATATTTAAACAACAGAAAGAAACTGCACATTAAGTGTAAAGTTTGCTGTGGCTGCTGCGGCATCGGCATCTGTTGCCTGAAGTGCAAATTCTGAGGATTGGGATTTTGACAAGCCGTCGATTTATGTTCAATTATCAGAGTTGTGAATATGTAATTACTGTACCATGTAATGCTCTTATTGTATGTTTTTTTTTATATCAGTCTTAAGAAGTACTTCCTGTCAGGTTGAAGAAAGTAATGAAAATGTGGAAGAATAAAAAATGTAAAAGTACAAATGCAGTTTGTATTGATTCCCTCCTTGTTGTTGTGTCACAATATCTCCCATATCTCTGTTACCTGCTCGCACACACACACCTTGGTAAACAGTAAATAACATTAACCTCATACGCTTTATTATTTATTGGTTTAATATCCACACAAATTCCTTATAACATAGTCATAAAGATATGAAACATAATCTAACTAAAAACAAATACAGCGTTCCAAACACATTTGTTCACTTTTATCACAAGCCTGTTGGTTTTTATTTGAAGGTCATCCAACACATGAACTCTAATCTACATAGTTATTACCCTGGTGCAGAGGAAGCAACATGAAGGAGTCAAAACAATCTTCTGATCTACCCTGATCCTGGCTGCAGATTGAGAGGCAGAGGGGGGGGGGGAGCTTGACTCAGACTTTTGTCGTCAGCCCACAGGTACAGCAGATCAGAGGTTGATGGGAGTATGGAGGTTCAGGTAGTGCCTCAAAGAGAACAAAACAATGTCAGATTTATACTTTACAGCATGTAGGAATGATAAAGAGGAAAAATATCTGGTTACATTGTCATCATGGTTACAATATTGTGCTTTGTAGTCTGGGTTTATGTAAAATAAATACTTCACACCATGCAGAGACCTTCATTTAAGTGTGGATTTTATTCAGGATATTTATTGTTGACTAAAAATATGATGTGAGATTATTGGTCTATGCACAAGCTGCAATCGCCTCAAGAAGTATTAATAATGTTGTCTGAATTAAATTGAATTGAAATTCATTCTGACATAATTCCCTTTATTGATATTATTGCAGTAAATATAAGGAATAAAGTGTTTATAAAATCTTCTGTCATTTATTTACTGTTGTTTGCTCAGTGCCTCCTTCAGTCCATGTTAATCTAAACTGCTGGAAAGTTGATCATTAATACGAGCAAATAATCCTTAAGAGACTGTAACGAGTGCAATCAAAGTAAACATTGACAGATTAAAAAAGTTCATAATTTATCAGTTGAACAGACAAACAAAATTCAGGTCCAATCTTCAATCAATGTCCCTGTCCTCATGCCCAGAATCTCTCAGTGACGCAAGTTTGTTTCCTGACAGCAGATCTGCAGTTGTAGCATAAATATCTGCAAAACTTTCATCCCAACTATCAGACAGAGGCGAAAATATAGAGGAATTGACAAAAGCGGCAAATGCTATAAATCTCAAAGATGAGGACAATCAGTGTTAACATTCTTGTGGCAGTCATGCTCACATTTATGTGTGATCAGGAGGGCTCTGCTGTCCCGGTCGCTCAGGTAAGAACTTTACTTCAACTCATTCCATGGATTTTGTTCTTGTTGTTTTGTTTTTTAAAAGAGATGTTAAAATTTGGTTTAATATTTATAGTTTTCAGGACTGAGCCAGCCCTCTGGCAGACAAATTGATGGCAGAGTCAAACGAGAAGCGGTGAAGGTGGGTTCAGTTATATGAAGTATCATGAGTTATTCAGATACAAGTTAAGAAACCAGACGCAAAGATGACACAATAAGACAAATAATTGATTTGTATTTCCGTCTCATAAGATGAGAATAAACAATTGATATAAAGCTATGGGCTGTTCTGATGCTACATCAGTTTTCAACAAACATGATAACATTTTGTTTTCTTCTTTAACAGATTCACCTGGAGGAGCCAATGAGCAAAGACAATCCAGTTCCTGACCTTCCAGAGATCTCAGTGGACTCATGGAAGGTACGTTAACTGAATGAATGAAAGTAATTATCACGACATGAGCAGATACGAGGGTCCTTATTGTTTTTTTGAATGAGTTCAAGCAGTTCTGTTCATATAAGCAGAGAGAATAAACAGAGTGAGTGATGATGCTGGAGATGAACACATTCCTCATGTCTTTTGTCTTTCTTACAGATGCCATATTTAAACAACAGAAAGAAACTGCACATTAAGTGTAAAGTTTGCTGTGGCTGCTGCGGCATCGGCATCTGTTGCCTGAAGTGCAAATTCTGAGGATTGGGATTTTGACAAGCCGTCGATTTATGTTCAATTATCAGAGTTGTGAATATGTAATTACTGTACCATGTAATGCTCTTATTGTATGTTTTTTTTATATCAGTCTTAAGAAGTACTTCCTGTCAGGTTGAAGAAAGTAATGAAAATGTGGAAGAATAAAAAATGTAAAAGTACAAATGCAGTTTGTATTGATTCCCTCCTTGTTGTTGTGTCACAATATCTCCCATATCTCTGTTACCTGCTCGCACACACACACCTTGGTAAACAGTAAATAACATTAACCTCATACGCTTTATTATTTATTGGTTTAATATCCACACAAATTCCTTATAACATAGTCATAAAGATATGAAACATAATCTAACTAAAAACAAATACAGCGTTCCAAACACATTTGTTCACTTTTATCACAAGCCTGTTGGTTTTTATTTGAAGGTCATCCAACACATGAACTCTAATCTACATAGTTATTACCCTGGTGCAGAGGAAGCAACATGAAGGAGTCAAAACAATCTTCTGATCTACCCTGATCCTGGCTGCAGATTGAGAGGCAGAGGGGGGGGGGGGGGAGCTTGACTCAGACTTTTGTCGTCAGCCCACAGGTACAGCAGATCAGAGGTTGATGGGAGTATGGAGGTTCAGGTAGTGCCTCAAAGAGAACAAAACAATGTCAGATTTATACTTTACAGCATGTAGGAATGATAAAGAGGAAAAATATCTGGTTACATTGTCATCATGGTTATAATAATATAAATAAAATATCATTAAACTATGTTTAATCTCGTTTTGGGGCACCACCCTGTACTCAGGGAAATATAACCAAAATATCACTCAAATCAGTCTCAGATTAGTTATTTAATTACTAATATTATTAATAATTAATAACTATATTTAATAAATTGAAGGCGTGGAATCCGTACACAAAGCCTTCGCACCCAGCCTATATCACGATGCAAATACAACCAGTAATCACAAACACTGCTCTCTTAAATTATAACAGAATTTATTTAAACAAAGCAACATCAATCCAAAATCAATGAACTTAATCCAACAAATAACTATTATAAACTAATCTAAGCAAACAAACATTACCAAGCAAGGCTTGTGGAAGGGGTGTGAATGTGTGTGTTTGTGTGTGTGTGAGAGAGAGAGAGAGGGGGGAGAAGAAAAGGGGGAGATAACTTCGTCCCACGTGGTCGCTCACGATGGCGCACCTAACAAAGGCCTGGGTGGATGCGTGCGTGTGCGTGTGTGTGAAAGAGAGAGAGAGGGGGGGGAGGTTACTCCGTCCCGCGTGGTCGCCTTTCCGATGGCGCACACCTAACAAAGACCTAATGTGGCCTTAATGTCTGAAAGAGACTGAGTTCGGCCCTACACGATATGTGTCTGTGAGGCGTCTGGATAGCCTTGGGTGTATAAATCTCTCTCTTTATGTGTGTGCGTGTATGGCCTATGTGCGTAATGGCGCGGTGGTGGAATTAGTCTCCCGATATACGTCTACCCGAGAATATGTGTGTGTTAGAAAGAGGGGAGAAAATGGGAGGAAAAGAGGAGAGTAGAGGAGGAGAGAAAATGCGTGCCTGAAGAGGCCGGATCACAGTCTAACTCCCGCGCCACAACTCGGAGTATTTCCCTTCATTCACAGAAACAAACCAGTGGCCGAATTCAAGTTAATACGGCTTACACTGGCCTTTCTGATCGGAAGAATAATACCCGGTTATAACGCTGTTACGCTGAACACATACAGGACGCAGCGGTCCGAAACAACAACAAGAGTTTTAAGTCGGTAAAACTCAGGACGCAGCGGTCCAACAAAGATGAAAATTACAGTTTCTGCTTCAATCAAACAATTGTTAAAAACACTCTCTAAAGCTAATTCTGCCCAGACCTAATTAAGCCTCACTTGTGAATCGCTTTGCCTGCGATTGGTGAAGGGAAAAGGAGTCCGGCGATAAAACAGAACAGATCTTCTGTCCGTCCTGGTGTAGAGGCGTCTGATGGCGGCGAGGGTTCCTTACGGCAAGAGCGGCTTCGTTGGTTCTCCGTCGAGGGGAAAGATGTCCGTTGATGTCCTTTCGTTGCAGGACGGAATAAGACCGTTATCTTTCTGATAATCTGTTATAGCCTAACGCTCTCCGAGAAACTGAGATGCGTTCACTGGACAATCCGAGCTCGGAATTTGGAACACTGCCGGCCGCGGATTACCTGCGCGCCAAAACTTTAAAACAAAGGAAGATTGTTGCAGGAAACAGGAGGTGAGCTTGTATCTCCGAGCACTTCAAGTCGGCGCGTGGAAAGAGAGTGAACGAGGGGAGTCTCAGAGTTTTATCACCTGGCCGCCTTCCTGTGGGGTCTCCCTCAGGTTCCGGTCCCCCCTTTACGTCACACGTAGGTGTGAAGTACCGCAGGGAATTCTGGGATAAAGAGTCCTTTTGGGCCTCTTGGTGATCTTAAAGGCCCAAGTCCATGGTTTGACTGTCCTAAGCCTGCGTGGCCCAACAGTTACAATATTGTGCTTTGTAGTCTGGGTTTATGTAAAATAAATACTTCACACCATGCAGAGACCTTCATTTAAGTGTGGATTTTATTCAGGATATTTATTGTTGACTAAAAATATGATGTGAGATTATTGGTCTATGCACAAGCTGCAATCGCCTCAAGAAGTATTAATAATGTTGTCTGAATTAAATTGAATTGAAATTCATTCTGACATAATTCCCTTTATTGATATTATTGCAGTAAATATAAGGAATAAAGTGTTTATAAAATCTTCTGTCATTTATTTACTGTTGTTTGCTCAGTGCCTCCTTCAGTCCATGTTAGTCTAAACTGCTGGAAAGTTGATCATTAATACGAGCAAATAATCCTTAAGAGACTGTAACGAGTGCAATCAAAGTAAACATTGACAGATTAAAAAAGTTCATAATTTATCAGTTGAACAGACAAACAAAATTCAGGTATAGTCTTAAATCAATGTCCCTGTCCTCATGCCCAGAATCTCTCAGTGACGCAAGTTTGTTTCCTGACAGCAGATCTGCAGTTGTAGTATAAATATCTGCAAAACTTTCATCCCAACTATCAGACAGAGGCGAAAATATAGAGGAATTGACAAAAGCGGCAATAGCAAACGCTAGAAATCTCAAAGATGAGGACAATCAGTGTTGCAATTCTTGTGGCAGTCATGCTCACATTTATGTGTGATCAGGAGGGCTCTGCTGTCCCGGTCGCTCAGGTAAGAACTTTACTTCAACTCATTCCATGGATTTTGTTCTTGTTGTTTTGTTTTTTAAAAGAGATGTTAAAATTTGGTTTAATCTTTACAGTTTTCAGGACTGAGCCAGCCCTCTGGCAGACAAATTGATGGCAGAGTCAAACGAGAAGCTGTGAAGGTGGGTTCAGTTATATGAAGTATCATGAGTTATTCAGATACAAGTTAAAAAACCAGACGCAAAGATGACACAATAAGACAAATAATTGATTTGTATTTCCGTCTCATAAGACGAGAATAAACAATTGATTTAAAGCTATGGGCTGTTCTGATGCTATAAAGCAGAGTGAATAAGTGAGTGAGTGAGTGATGACACTCTCTTTATGTCTTTTGTCTTTGCCAAGGAAAACCCTGATTTTGAGTGTTCATTTTGCTGCTCTGGTAATGGCTGTGGAATTTGCTGCAGTTTCTGAGGATTCCTGCTGCAACAAAGAAGAAATCCTCACACCTTGATGAGGAGTTATTGGGTTTCCTCTTTGGATTTTGTCAGTGATGTAACAGTATCATCCACATAATGTGGGACAACACTGGCCACATAAAAGAGCTTGATCAATAAACATTGACAGTTCCATAAAGTAGTGTGTGAAATGTCTATTTGATCTTCTTAAACCATTCTTAACATTTTCTATACACTGCAAATCCCTTAAATAGAAAATTGGGGAAACTATCTAGTTATAATTCATGAATTAATTACCGTGTGTTTGCAAACAGGACATGTTTTTTTTATCTTTCTTGTGGAATAAGTAACATTTAACGTATGTTTCATTTGCAATGGATAATTGTAATTAAATAGTTTTTTTCACAAACAAAAAAGATTTTGCACCTTTGCTTAAAAAAGCTAAATCATTTCATCATCACACTCCTCGTTCTTTAGATTAGTTTTATAATAATAATAAAAGCAGTGCCTACCTGTTTAATCTACCCTAAAAATCCCACAAAACAACCATTGATCCTCTGACTTGACCAAATCACAGACAATAGTTCTATTGTCAACTTAGCTCTCATGACGTGCACAAAACTCCCACTTCAAGCGTCTCAATGTGACTTGCTCTCTCTCTCTCTCTCCCTCTACTGTCAAAAAGAGATGTAGGTCGGGAAGTAGGAAAACCAGAGACAGTAACACAGTAACTTAAATGCACAATGAAAAAAAGACAGAACAGGTAACACTAAATACACACAAAAGTTATATAGATATTTTGATATCAATACAAAGGCGGTGCTGGATCTAATCAGATAGGTGTCGGGCCTTGATCTTGTTGTTGCTGGATCCTGTTCCTGCAGGATGTGGGACAAGTTAAGCCCTAAGGACGCAACTTTAGTGTCACAGACTGCGGAGATTCTAAGAAACTAACTTTGTATCTTTTCCCTTCAGAAACAAGCTATTTGACATAAAGATAGAGTCAGAAGCTTTTTCCTAAACAAAAAGTAAAATATAGACTTGTACAAAAGTAATACAACTTAGTCATCACCTGTGGGCCTCCATACATGTGCGCTGCTGAGACTCTGTCCTCTGACGGGACGTGGACGTAGCAGCAAAGAAGAGAAAATATCATCAAAGTGAGGCAAAACACCAAGCGGATATGGCTCCACTTTGAGTTTTATTTACATAAAAACACTTACAGGTCACTATGACAATCAGAAGGCGGGAGAACAAGGACCTGACAATCTGAGAAATTGCGGTCACACTTCATATCTTTAGGTTATTTACATAACCCCGGTTCTCTGAGTAGCATGAGTGAGTGTCTCACTATGGGGGGGAATGCCTCCTGCGTGACCTCGTCAGAAGCTTAATAACACTACGCCAGCCCTCATTGGCTGGCAAGGATGACGTCTATGTCTGGAGGGGAGGGGACCCTCCCCCTATATAATAGGCAGGCATAGCGTCAGCCGTCATTCAAACAAGCTCACCTCTTCCTCGCTTCCATAGCAAGGAGGGTGGTCTCGCTTATGCTACTCAGAGAACCAGGGTTATGTAAATAACCTAAAGTTCTCATTCATAGCATTCGTTTCGTGTCTCTCTATGGGGAAAATACTGACTCCCGTATTGCTAGACAAGCGTGATATGAAGACAACTGTCCCAAAATCTAGCAAAAGTGTGGGGTGAAGCCCAGCATGCTGCAGCACACACCTCTTGAATAGAGACTCCTTTAAAGAGAACCCATGAGGTTGCTAGCCCTCTGGTGGAATGTGCCCGTAGGCCTGCAGGGGGCTGGAGGCCCTTGCTAGTGTAAGCCAGAGCAATAGCCCCCACAATCCAGTGGGACAGACGCTGTTTGGACACTGGCTTTCCCATGTGTGGGTTCGCCCAAGACACAAACAGCTGGTCGCCCTTCCTGAAACTCTGGGTCCTTTCCAAATAAATGTGCAGTCCAGGGCAAAGAGTATGCAGCCGCCTGTGTTCCTCAGAGGAAAAAGGCAGGGGGTAAAAGGCAACCAGCTCTATTGAAGAAAAAGCCCATAACCTTGGTTATGAAGGCAGGGTTAGGCAGTAGACTGACCCTGGTGTTCCCCGGGGAGAACTTAGTACATGCACGATGCACAGAGAAAGCATGTATCGCACCAATGCGTTTAGCCAAAACTAATGCCAGCAATAATGCCACTTTCAGGGACAACATCTTCAGCTCCACCTGTTCCAAAGGTTCAAATGGGGAGCCAGAGAGAGCATCCAGTACCGTGGGGAGATCCCACAATGGAGCTAGTGGTCTGGATGTAGGCAGTTTCCTCCTAGCACCCTTCATAAATTGACACACCAATGGATGTTGACCCACAGTCCTCTCATCAAAACCAATATGGCAAGCCAAAATAGCTGCCAGATACACTTTGATGGTTGAAAAAGCCTTACCCTTCTCTATAAGGTTCTGTAAGAATGACAGAATCACTGCCACAGAACACTGAAAAGGAATAGCCTGCGACTCTGAGCAAAAGCTTTCAAACACACGTCACTTATACTCATACAACTTCCTAGTTGAAGAGGCCCTGGCGCACTGAATAGTATCAATAACACTGTGGTGGAGTCCCACCACATTTAGTTTGAACCACTCACGGGCCAGGCCCACAGGGCCAGCCTCTCTGGGTGAGGGTGAAATATCTCTCCCTGCACCTGAGACAGTAGGTCCCTACGCACTGGTAACAGCCATGGTGGGCCGGACAGGAGTTGGAAAATCTCCGCCATCCAGTGCTTTCCTGGCCAATGTCGGGTTACCAGAATCATTGACAGGGCTCCTTCTCTTACTCTGGCCAGAGTGGGAGGAATGAGTGCTACTGGTGGAAAGGCATACAGGAGGGTCTTCGGCCACTCGTGTGCCAATGCATCCACTCCCAGCGGGGCTCCCTTCCTCTCTCAGAGAGGAAAACATGGGGCACTGAGCATTGTCCACTGTAGCATAAATGTCCACAGTTGCCTGACCGAATCGTGACCAAATCTGCCTCACTACCTCGGGGTGAAGCTTCCAGTCTGCATACAGCGGGTTGCCCCTGGATAACAGATCTGCCCCGTAGTTCAGAATGCCTGGCACATGCGTTGCTCAGAGACAGCAGGTGTGCACTGCCCCACACTATCAGTCTGTGTGCCAGTGTGTGTAACTGGGGGGACCTCAGCCCGCCCTGTCTGTTTACATAGGCCACCATGGTAGAATTGTTCGTTCTCACCAAAACATGATGACCCTTTAGCCACGGGAGGAAATGTTTTAGAGCCAAGTGAACTCCAGACAGTTTATGTGAGCAGAGCGCATGTGAGAGCCCCATTTCCCATTCACTGTTCTTCCCTCATGAGTGGCCCCCCAGCCCAACAGAGAGGCGTCTGTCGTGATCACCTTCCTGTTGTGGACAGTTCCCAATCTGACCCCTTGAATGAGGAAAACTGGGCTCCTCCATTGTCTGAGAGCAAGAGAGCAGTCTGCAGTGACCCTCATACGACGGTGACCGTCGCGGTGAGGGTCTAGTCCCAGAGAAGCCACCCAGCGCTGAATGCCTCTCATGTACAGACGTCCCAGAGGTATAGCCACCACAGAGGAGGTCATCAGGCCTAAGAGCCTCTGGCACTGTCTGAGGGTAACTCCGTCGCCCCTGCGAAAAAGTGCCAGACATGCTTGCATCGTCTGCACTCTCTCTGGGGACAAAAAGGCCTTGGCCTGGACCGAGTCCAGGGTGAGCCCTATAAATGTGACCCGTTGAGCAGGCATCATCATGCTCCTTTCCACATTTATCTGAAAACCCAGACCCATCAGGTATTGTGAGAGAACCTTTGTATGACAGGCCGCCTCTTGTTGGGAGGGAGCTGCCACCAGCCAGTCGTTGATATATGTGGCTACTCTGATGCCCTTCTCCCTGAGAGGTGCTACAGCTGCCTCGGTGCATTTTACAAACACCCTTGGGCTTAGAGATAGGCCAAATGGGAAGACCATATACTCGTAAGCTATCCCTCGAAAGGCAAATCTCAGGTATTTCCTGATAAATCGGAATATGGAAATAGGCGTCCCTTAGGTCGATTGACGGGAACCAGTCGACTGTGCGCACTAAACACAGCAGTGAAGCGTGTGTCAACATTTTGAACCTGTACTTTCTTGGATGACAGTTTAGGGCTCTGAGGTCTAAAATGGCTCTCGATAAGACAAGAAAATACTTCGAGTAGGAACCGCTGTGGCTCTCCTCGGGAAAATCGGATTCGCCCTGAGCTAGTGAGTTGATTATTTCTTTGAAACGAGGGGGGGCGATATTGAATTGGAGCCTGAACCCTTTTTCTATCGTCCTCAACACCCATTCTGACTCGGTGCAGGCAGCCCATCTCTCTTTGTGCTGAGAGAGAGGGCTGACAGCCAAACCTGTCAACTCTGGTGTTTTGGCGCCCTCGTGCGGCTGGGATGCGCAACACACACTGTCCGAGCGTCGGAGTGCAAGGCACGGAGGAGTGTAAGCAGCGTGCTTCACAGCTGCGGGAGTGTTCAAACCCACAGGCTGTGTTATTGCAGATAGTGATCTGTTTTTCAACATTTTTATTTTCTGCATATTTTTTATTTGTTTGGACAGCGCCCTCGGCCTTTTGCCTGGATTTGCCTGTCGGGACATTTTTATTACAGAGTGCATTAAAATGCTCGCATGACATTGGCCGTTTGGTCCTGAACATTGTCTCTGCTTTTCCCTGGGTGCCATTGGAACACACGCCGACTTGGGCTTTGCACTCTGAGTGGAACACATCCCTCTGAACTAGCTCTGGAATGGAGCTGGAAAGGGAGAGAGCGACCGGGTGAGGGTTGACAGGGCTCGCTCTCCCAGCGGGAGGAGGATGAGGCAGTACCCCCTGAGGTCTGGCCTGAGGAGACTGCTTCCTTGCCCATGGGGTCTTTCCACCTCCGGGGGCCTGGGAGGCTGACTGCGGTTTAGGCGTTTTGGGGATCCTAAATGCAGGGGTCGGGTGGGAGACAACCTCAACATAAGACTGGCGCGGCGCACTTAATGCGACGGGCTGCGTCTTCCTCGGGAGGCACAGTTTCAGCGCCTCGTCGTCTCTCTTTTTCTCCTCACATCTCTTCTGCATGGAGGTGACCGCTGCACCGAAGAGACCCTGTGGAACGATAGGAGTGTCGAGGAGCTCCTCTTTTTCCTTCGTCGACAAGTTGGTGAGCGCGAGCCAGCATGCTCTCTCCTGGAGGACCATCAGACCCATGGCTCTCCCCGTAGCCTGGACGGCTACCTTGTGGAGGTGGAGGATATGGTCTGTTATCACACAGATTTCTTCCCACATGGAGGTATCTGGTTTCAGCGTCATGTACTCTTCCAGTTCAGCCTGGTAGGCTGACAGAATGGCGGAGGCATTTATGGCTCTCGCTAACAGCGCCGTTGCCTTGTAACACTTGTCAGTGAGGCTGGACTGAAAGTGGTCCGTCTTGAAAGGGAGAGATGGAGCTGAAGAAGACATGGTGGTTTTCGGGTGGAGATGACTCGCCACCAGCAGACAGCTATCTCCTCGAGCAGCTCCGGGAAAAACGGCAACAGTTGCTTTCCCGTCTTTTTTGCCTTCTGCAGTCTCTTGCCATCAAAGATGCACTGCTCTTAGTGTTTATAGCAAAATGCTAATTTGCAACATGCTGAGGCTTTTAGAAACAACAGAGATAAAGATAAAAAGGGTAAGAAAAAGAAAACGGTTCAGTTATAAATACATCGCCGTTATGAATGCAACAAGGATAAAATACAGTTACAGAGAGAAAAATATACAAGCTCATGTGCGTTTAGGTGTGAGAACAATGTTGTTTCTCCTTCAGCCATGATTTAATACCTTTGTTAAAAACATTTAAACTGTGTAGCATTTTCAGTTCAGTGGGTAGACAATTCCATAGATTAGCTCCAATAACAGAGAAGGCTGATTGTCCAAATGAGGTTTTTTCGCATTGGAATGCAACAGTTACTGCTTACTGAAGCACGTGTGTTGATTCGACTTGAATCCTGATGTCTCGATGCAAATTCATCAAACAGAAAAGGTGCCAAACCATGCAGACATTTAAACATTAATTTGAGGTTGCAGTAGATAATGAAGCTTTCAAAGCTAAACATATTGTGCACCTCGGTTTTTTGTCCATGATTTTTAATGATTGGTTATATAGGGATATGATTGGCTTTAAAGTTGTTTGTGAGGCTTAAGACCAAGAACTGATGCAGTACCAAGAACTGATGCAGCTGAGCTGTACTAAGTGAGAGGTATTTTCTAAGGATTCTGAAGCAGTTTAGATTAGATCTAGCTTTTTTGCAGGTGTAATCTATGTGTTTTTCCAATCGTAGGTGTGAGTCTAGAATGATCCCTAAGTACTTTACATCTTCAACTGCATTAATGGTCTCATTACTTATTTTAACTAAGAATGTTTCTTTATCCCATAGTTTGCGTATAGAAAAGCATATTGAAACCGTTTTTTTAATATTTAATGTTAAGTGAGAAGACTCAAGCCATTTTGCAATACAGTGCAAGGAGTCATTGAGGTGGGCAGCAGATTGCCAAGCAGATCTTGCAGGTGTGTATATAATCGTATCGTCGGCGTACATTTGGCAGCCAACTGCAGGACAGATCTCATGTAGGTCATTGACGTACATGCTGAATAGCAGCGGACCTAGAACTGACCCCTGGGGTATCCCCATGCTGTTGTTACGGAAGATGGACTTTTGCCCATTGACTCTGACACATTGCACTCTTCCACTTAGGTATGAGTCAAACCAGTGCGAAGCCTGATCAGAGAATTGAAATTTTAAAAGTTTGGATAGCAACACATTGTGGTTAACAGTGTCGAAGGCTTTTTTCAAGTCTAGGAAAACTGCTCCCACAACGTGTCCCTTATCCAGAAAGCATTTTATTTTCTCAATAAGATAACAGTTTGCAGTCTCAGTAGAATGTTTGGGTCTAAACCCGAATTGTTGTTGATGCAGCAAGTGGTTTGTCTCAAGATGTAGTATGAGTTGCTCTGCAACAACTTTTTCTAATATCTTGGACACAACTGGGAGAATGGCAATGGGTCTATAACTACATGTCAAGTCTGCCTCACCACTTTTGTAAATTGGACTGATAATGGCTTTTTTCCAGCTCTCAGGGAAAGTTTTTGTTTGAATTGACATTTTCACCAGATGTGTTATTGGCTTAAGTAATTGAGTTCTATGATATTTTATCAGTTCACCGTCCAAATAAATGAATATCCCTAGTCTTTGAGTTGTTCAGGTTATTCATGATCTTACTGACTTTTTCCAAAGTTACTTCTTTGATGTAAAATCCATTTTGAGTTTTCTGACTGAGTGTGCCTGGTCTTAACTCGACAGGTTTGAAGTTTTTGGATAGTTCCTGAACTGATTCTATAAAGAAAGCATTAAACTCACTTGCAACTGATGCGTTGTCTGAAATAAATGTGTTGTTTATCGTTAAAATCTTAATTCTATGATGTTTTGTGGCATTGGAGTTGGTTAAAGTATTAATGTGCTTCCACAGTGCAGAGCTATTGCCTTTGGACTCTTCAATAAGCTTTGAAAAATAATTCATTTTATAAATTAAATGATCAGTGTTAGTTTTAGAGATAAGACATTTTTTAAGGGCAAAGTCACGTCTTTTCATTAATTGCCAAAGGTCTTGACTAAACCATGGGAGCGAGTTTCTTCTTGGTCTGCTCTTCCATGTTTTAGTGTGTTTGTCAATTAATCCAGTGATAGCTGTTGTAAAATTATCACAGCATTTGTCCACATTATGTGTTTCTGTTACTGTGGACCAGTCGATTTGCATCAAGTCCCTTTCAAATTCTGCCCTTTTCTGTTTTGGAATGCCTGATTTAATGGATTTAGTGTCCTTTTTATAATGATGAACCATTCTTTTCTTAGTCAGCTTCCTAACCACTAGTGTCATATTATGATCTGATAGGCCTGTGATCAGATTGTAAATTCTAGTTATTCTTTCTGTCCTGTTTGTGAAAACAAAGTCAATTAGAGTTTTACTTTTTGTAGCCAGTGCTTTCAGTTTTCGTTTAGCAACTTTATCCATCCAGTTTATATTGTATTCCCCAAGCAGAATTGATTAAGAGGAACAATTCGATATTATGAGCAGTTTTTTCAGTTCATCATAAAAACTTACATCATGTGAAGGCGGATTATACAAAACAATTACATTAAAATTCATTTTTAGTGAGAGAATAATATTCACCCCCAGGCATTCAAGATTACAGTCCAGCTGTATTTCTGTACATCTAAAATGATCTCAAATGTATATTAGAACCCCCCCCTCCTCTCCCCGATAATCTGTCTTTCCTAAATCAAGTGTATCCTGGAATGTTTACGAGGTTGGATGGTATGTCACTTCGAAGCCAGCTCTCAGTGAGACATAAAAAGTCCAAGTTTGAGTCCACAAGCAGGTTCTGTATTTGGTCTATTTTGGGCAGTACGCTTCTAATATTAAGGTGACCACCAAAAATACCTTTAGGATTACATACAATGTCCCAGACCACCTTAGCATGATTCACAGTTTGAAAATACAGATGCTGACGTTGTTTTATCACGGCGCCGTTCAATTGAGTTCCATTATGGACTCTAGCAGATCTCAGAGCAGTTTGTGACTGTTCCAGCGTTGGTCCAGCGTAAACAAGAAGTGAGTTCGTGTTATCAGCAGACACGGTGGCCTCTCGCCCTCTGTCTCTGTGTTTACAGGTGTTAGAACTCACCCCATGCCCATCTGTATTGATCCGCGCACTGAACCGCTCCGCATCGGCCACCGCGCCACACGTCACAGTCACCGGCAGGAGGGTCCCCTCCCCTCCAGACATAGACGTCATCCTTGCTGGCGTAGTGTTATTAAGCTTGTACCTACTAAAGTATGTTCACAATAGCTAAAGTTCGAAAAAACTGTCTGTTTTCATGTGCTGCCGCTCCATGCACCTGCTCGCTTCTGACTCTCTCTCTAGGGCTCTGAAGTGCCCGCGTTCAGAGTCCCCACGTGTGCCAAGTCTGATCTGATTGGTCGGCCTGTCGGCTCAGCCGTAATTGGTCAGTCGCTCAGCACGGTTCTCGGAAATGTCACGCCTCTTTTACCATATTGGGGATGCAGCCACTTTGCCTCCGAGGGGAGCAAAAACATTAGCACCTTAGCACTACTGTGCTACCGCAGGCTACGGCATATCGTGGGCGTGCTACAGAAGTTAATGGCCGTGCAACATGAGCTGCTGGGCTTGCCACAACGAGCCAATGGGCTTAGATCAGTGATATCACACTGGCAAATTTTTTTCGAGGGGGGCTAGAATCGAGCGTTACATGCAGCTAATGCTGCAGCTAACAGGAGGACGTAGGAGAAGCCGCGTTTCAGCAGACTTTGAATTTTTGCACATTGATGTGCCTAAACATGCACAGGACACTTGGAAAACACACTAAAGAGCATATAAAACCAGAAAAAGCATAAGATGACCCCTTTAAGAACATACTCCACTGGCCTCAAACAAACAACATGAGCAGAGGCAGCTTCATGTAACAAGGGTGGTCTTCTGTCCAAGTGCTAAGCAGGCCCGGCTCAGCTTTGCCATGCTCTGCTTGTTATCCCGTACAGCTCAGGGAGGTATGGCATCTAGCCATGGTGATATGCATGCTATTGTGTTACTTACAGCATGGCTGCGTTGCAACTTACCATTATAATGGCCACAAAGGTCAAGTAAATGGTCTGGTGTTAATTCAGTGCAGAAGTGACTGGTGAACACACATGCTCAGATGGACTCTGTGATAGTGTTCTGGTGAAGCAAAATCCAGAGAGGTCAACATACTGCAAGTGACAAGCAGAACAATGGAGAAACTATGGTTGCTATTTAAATGATTTAATGACACCCCCCCACCCCCCCACACACACACACACACACACACACACACACACACACACACACACACAGACACACACACACACACACACACACACACAGAGACACACACACACACACACACACACACACACACACACACACACACAGAGGTGCATGTACACGCCAAAAACTCACAATGCTCACACATGCACACACATACAGACTAGCAGTCTGGAGCCTGGCGGACTCTTGCTCTGATCCCACCCTCATGCAGCCTTGCAGGGGGCTGAGCAGCATGCCAGGCCTGCCTCGCGCCCAGACGGATGCCCGTTGCACGCCCCCATACCAACAGACCTGCTGCCAAACCACACAAGGAGATAGTAAATAGGAGCGGAGGGTTCTGTTCAGCTTCCTAACACACACACAACCACACGCCATGTGGTTTGTTTTATCTGAGTCACACACACACACAAAACACAAAACACAATGAAGGCAGGCTGCAATTAGGGGCCTGTTCATCATTGAACTACAGTATACTAGGTCCATAAATCTTCAAGCTAGCATTTGAAATCGACTTAACTAAAGAGGTTGGGTAAGCAGAGAGTTGGATTTTGAGGCAGACACTCTTGACATGATGGCATGCAGACAGAGCATGGAAGAGCAAGTCATCAGAACTTGAGCTTGTTTTTCACAGATGACAAGGTGATGCTTAATTTTTCATTGAAAAAAAAGGTTTTATTTTTACTGCTATGTATTGTTTTTGCTTAATACTATAGTCATGCTGCTGCTGAGGTTTTGAAGGTTAAGTGATATAGTTACCTTAGCTCATCTTGGTTGGAATACAGGCTGAAAACAGCCCAGTGTAACTAGATAAAGAAAAGGGGAAATTGTTTTTTTAAGGGACTACACACTACAAAAGGCTGCAGGATTATACAGTATATACATATAGATATATGCGGTATCTTTGGGGGGGGGGGGTCAAGAGGCAATTAGTAGATCAGAAGTAGATCAGTATACAATGTCAGTTAAAAGGAAATACAGTTCTACCATGCTGCTCTTCCAGGATGATATGCCTCTTGATGATCCTATCCAGTATTGGATCAAAGTGTGTTCTTAAGTTTGAATCAGCACTTTGGCACAATAATAGAACCCAAGTTCTAGACTCAACAAAGAGATATACTGCATGTATGTGAAAGTACCTAGTAATCAGTTGAGTGTGTGATACAGTCAGGTTGGAGAGCAGAAGAGGCAGACCACATCAGTGACATGTAATCTACAACCTATATCTCCTAATGCACTTCCAGTTCTCCTCTCTCAAAACAAATGTAGCCTATAGAAAAACACCAGTGCATGGATGCGATGTCCCCAACATCCTTTATTGCTTAACCACTAATTTAGTTTTGTGAATGTTTACAGTTGGACCATGAAGACAAGTTTCCTTTTTCTCTAATAATAAAGAAATATGATGCACAAAATCGGGCAATTTGAAGTATATGAACAATGTGTGTACTCTATGTTTTGCAAAGCTGACTACTCCTACTGGGAAAAGATGAATTGTGAGTTTTACTCCTGATTATCTAACACTGGAGTAGAACGTTGAGATCGCTCAATATTAATTTTTCTTTCTGATTGGATCCAGAAGGCCACATAAAATTCAATATTGCCCGTAATATGTCATTCAACTACAATTGTTTTAGACTTAACCGACAAATTAGTCATCACTTTCTACAGTTAATCATTTAAACCAACAACAGCGGAGAGCAGAGTGTGAACCAGAGGCTCCACCGCAGGTCACACTCCATGGAAAAGGCTGGGAGCCATTCACACACACACTCACACAAAACAAACACACAATCAAGCCGTGGAACCACTGACATGAGGTCAAGACCTCCCCGACAGCTAAGTTGATTAAACACGTCTCTACAACCCACACACTGGCCAATAAAACATGCTGGGCTACGGATGATAGACTGTGTGGAACACATTTGGAGCATCGCCGCCTCCAGCCGTCCCAGAGAGCACTCAGCCCAGCGAATGAGACTGCGCTACAACACCCTGCTGCAGCGGCACCACTTCCACCTACTCGCCAAACCTGGAGGGAGCAATCAACCTGCTTTCTTATTAGCAGGATAATGCCTTTTTGTACATGTGTATTTGTATGAATGAATATTTCCTCCAAGGACCCTCCAAGTGGAGGCAAAGGTTGCTCCAGAACCGTGGCACTGCGTAATCCGGCCCTGAATGAAGGTGGGGGGCAAGACAAACATTCCTGGACAATGAGACCCTCCTGCACCCCCTGCTGCACTCATACCCACTTAAAATCTGCTTACCCACAATGCAACACTTTGGCTCTAGCAAAAAAGCCCCCCTGGAACCGGTGCAGTGGCACTGCAGACTAACACAGCCCCACTCCTTAGAGCCACAAGTGTCAGCTAAGGCTCAGATACAGTCCCTCTGGGCCCTTACTGGGCACATTATATCCAATTCAACTGGCCTTAATATACTTTAATAAGACCTGTTTCCGATTAATTCTCCCTTGAAACCGGTTGTAACACGGCTACTAGGCCCATATAAAATTTGAATGAATGGAGTTGGGCTGCCAGAGAGTCAGGAGGGGGAAACTAGGAATCCTAGTGGATTTGTCCTCACCAGCTGGCTCTTGAGCCCAATATAATGGCTTTGCCCATAGCTCTCAGAGCACCAGTGAGAGGAAATATTTGCACAGCCTGTAATGCCTTTAAGGTGCGCATTATGATTCACTTCAAGCCATAAAGAACTTGTGTGTCACATCCTGCGAGTGAGGACAGAGCCGCTCTGGATATATTCCCCTGAAATGATCGGGGACAATGGCTTTGTGTTGTGTTTGATTCCCAGTGCCAGACATTTTAGAGCAATATTGGGTTAAATCAGCCAAAAAAATACTTACAGGGCCCATAGGACACCACGCTAGGTCGGTATAGAAATGCCTGTCTGTTCCATGTAATGAATGACAATAAAAAGGCATATGCACCTGCTGTCCTGAATATGAGCTATACCACAGAAAGTGGATCATAAATATCCCCCATTTGTCATCCAAGTTTGAAAATATGAACGCAGCTCAGTGATATTAATGCACAAAGTGAGCGTGGAGAACATGAATCTGTTCTGCTTCCTGTCCAGCAGGTGAGGCAGCTGGGGAAGGGCTAAATCACTGTGATCATCATGTGCTTTTAGTGCCGCTCAGAATATTTTTTACTGTTTCCCTTTTCAAAACGTCCCGAAAGCAAAGCAAATAACTGTCACAGACAATTTGCTTTTATTGAGGTACATATTTATTTTTGGGATTAACTTGTTACTTAGCAACTCCACATGGAGCCAAAAGCTGCACTGAGAGTTGACTTTGGATTGCAATTTTGCAATTAGAACCAAGTTTAGTAATAAAAGTCACCCGTTAATGTCACCATTTAGTGGGCTTGTACACGCCATGACGGCTAACATATGGCAAACTTGTTCAAAATATTAAGATCTGCTTTTCCTTTGACACCACTATGTTCCTACTCATTGCCGTTTCGCTCCGTGCCAAACACCATGGCTAACCCATATGAAGATTAATGATTCCAGATTTTCCTCAACTCAAAGGGCAAGTGATGGCTCATTATACAGTTATTAAAAACAGCACATTACTGCAACATTTTTTTTATCCTGGGTAATCCTATTTGCCCCACCAAAGTCATAACTTCCATTTGGAAGTAACAAATGTATCACATGTGCCACAACTGAAAAGTATCAGTATGCTACAGTTTATGAATGAAAGCTTACAAAATGAAGAAATCTTCAACAGTCTAATGTCTTATTAGGTACAATGGATGCAGATATGTGCCAAAATAACCTGTTTTTAAAGCTCAGATTGGTAACACTGATCCATACAGTGTTGAGCCCACTGGATCATTTCCTGTTGGTGGTTTCACTTGTCGTGTCTTTGAAGCAGGCTTTAATAATAGGACCCAACAGAACTAATGAAAATGTTTCAGTCAGATTAAAAGGGAGCTTCAGTCTCAGGCACCTAACCACATTCAGCATTAACATTCAAACAAAAACGCAGACACTGAGGCATGTGTGCACAGATACACACAGTTTACAGAAGTGGTTTACACAAGGAGGCCATTCTCTCTGATGTGTGTACGACTGTTAGCCCTCTTAACAACACCAAGAATACCATCAGTGGTCTGTTTTCCAAGGCAGTTTGAAAAAAACAGAGAGGATTTATGTTGAATGGTAAAGGTGAAGGAAAACAAAGAGACCCTTTCCAACAACAAAAAACACACTGTGATGTGATTCTTTTATACCCCTCGTTTTCATTGCAGACCCTGCAATGTGCACTGTAGTGGTGGTCTTGAGCTTAATGAATCCACTTCAGCGCAGTTCCTCTCCGTAAGCCTTAAGGTTTAATCCCCCAGTCTGGAGCAGTGACTGATAGTCTGGCCCAGGGGATGACATCTGTGAATCGTTCATTAACTTGTAACCAGCAGCAGATGTCTTCAAAAACAACTTACTACCTCCTCGCCCTATTCAATTCAATGTAAACGTTCATTATTTTGCTTTCTTTCTTTCACAAGAACACTTTCAAGACTTTTTTTTAAAGTACAATAATGTCAGGCATATGTAACACCCACAACTTTATCAACTTTTAATGGACAAAAACGGTGCCTTATTCACTTGTGCAGTAGCAATTAACTTCATTCACACATCGGCCATTTTCCTCAGACATCAAACTCAAGTTGTGAAGCGAAAATGCTGGAAAAATTCTTTCAGCCATTTCAATCCCAAAAATCCCCTTAGCCTTCTTCTCTGCGACAAAATAGTTTGTTTTCCTGTTTACTAACCAATGGATCCCTGTGGCTAAGAGACTCTCTCAGTGTTGACACATTTGTCTCTGTGTGCATCATGTGGATACTTGCCTGGTGACCCCTCAAAATATCTAACTAGCCCCAACTAACTTTCTGCCAGTTCACTTCTGGTTTGTCCATCAAGTGAGTCTTTCTTTGGTTCTAAACATTCTAGACCTGCTACCAACCTCCATATTGCACTCACTTAACCCCAGTTCAGCTCACAAAGCCAAACCCCTGCAGGTCCAGTCCACTGATCCTACAGCTCTAGCCTAGGATTGAACTGAACCACTTTATTACCTGCCAGTTTGTTCCTGTTGACTCTTTTGGTCAAGATTATTAAAATGATCCCTGTTTTCATTTGTACTGCATTTGGGTAGGAACTACACCCTTCACATATTTACTGATAAAGGGATAATAAAGAGGACTCAGTGGCTTGCTACAACTACTGAAAAAACACTGTGATACACTTAACCTGCTTGCTACTTAACTTTTATTTTACAAACAAAAACATACCGAACTGTATGCTGCTAGCATCACTTCTTTTACTTTTAGCTAAAACTACAGCCTCTGTACGTGGGACACAACCTAACCACTAGACCTTGTGACCCTTTTTTTTTTTTTTTAAAGCCAACGCCTTTAAGTTTATGCTACTAAAGGTTTAATACAGTACAACATATTGGATTTATCATGACGTGTAAAAGAAAGTTACATTTTAAGAATAAAATTGTCTTTAACTGTGAAGCTTTATTCTTATGTATTGATGTATCCAGTTATATTTTTTTGACATGTTTCATACCTTTTCCACATTTCAGTATTCATGGTTGTATTATGAAGATGTCTGTCATTTGAAGTTTCAAGGTGTGAAAATGTATAGCCTTCTGCGTGAAATATGCCATGCCACTCTGAACACCTGTGAAAGATGTTCAGGCACTTTAAAACTGCCTTAAGATGGACAAGGAGCATAATAAAGAGTGGGATATTTCAACACTGACAGATAGCTTCCCTATGGAACTGTCATGTGTGATTTCAGTGGGGTGACCCAGAGCAGGAAGACTGTGGTCTGTGTTTTCCAGGGTGATATAAATGTGACAGAACGTGATTCATTTGCTTCTGTGCATCCATAAGCTTTCTAGCAGATTGTGCACTTTTTTCTTTTCTGGGACAATGCTTATGCTGTATGTATTCCAGGCTACATTATCCATGACTTGCATTACAGTACAATGTTTTCTCTATGCCCCTTCTCCAGTCAGATAAAGCCTATAGAAGACTAAACAATACACTTTTATGTGTTTAGTTGTTATTCTGAGGACACTAAAAGTACACAACTTTAAGAATAGCATCATAAATCCTTCATACATCGTGGATGCTTGTTGAAAGTGCCACAGCAAATTGCATGTAAGTTAAGAACTACAGTATTATATTTACTGAATTGGCCACTGATGGCATGCACCGCATTGATGATATTCATAAGGATATGTCATACTGAATTACAAACCCTTAACACTGCTGTCATGCTGGTAAAGCTCAATCGTCCATATCCGATCCTTTGGCTGGAGGTCGCTCTTGTACCATGCAGTGTATCATGATGGATTTCACAAATGGTGTAGAAATCACATAATTGCACACCGGAGTGAAACAAGGAAATGACAGTTTCGGTGTTTAGCCGCATGAAGCCATAAGCAATAATGAGGGGCTTTATCATACAGTCACATGAAATGTATTTTAATAAAACACAATGTACACATATGCAGTCCTATGACCATACATTTGCTGGATCCTAATCATTTAACCTAGAATACGTCAAAGCATAGTTTTGTCTTTTTTTTTCTTCTTCAAAACATTGAAATCAGTAGATGAGCTCAAATGAATGTAACACAACACGGCGTGACATCAGACAGAAATCTTTTCCATGTGTTAAAGATATGCACTGTTATAAGGAACTCAAAGAATAATTCAGCATATAAGAATAACAGTATGAGGCAAAAAAGAAATCTCACTGAACAAAAAAAAGTACAAAAAAAAAGAATTAATAAATAAATCAAATATATACCATATAAATGAAATAGCTATGTTGCGGCTATGTTTTTTATTTGTTTTAATCATTTTACTCTGTAGCTTGGTATTACAACCTTTTTAACTCTAAAACATTTAGAACGGTGAACGAGTCAATACTGAAAATACAGTAATAAGCTTTTCTTAATTAGATAAACTATGTACACATGAGTCTTTTGCCATGCTAGTCGAACAACTAAATTTCTTCTTCTTTTTTATACACACTATACAGTTAGAGCATAAAGCGATCCCAACGTAAACAGTTTGTGCTGAGAATAAAATACTTTGCAACTATGCATGGTAACTTTTCTTAATATTACTCTCAAAAATGTACAGAACATAAAGGCCACACATGGAAAAACTCGGTTTCATTTAGAGGGAAAGGTGAGGGTCGTTTTAAATATATAGGAACAAAAAAAAAAACAGTCTCAGTTCAAGATGCCATTTTCTTGTCCATCAGCATCATTTCCTTTAACCAATCTCTTTTGTCACTTCATCCTCCTCCGTTATTTTCATCCTCCCATGCCCCCTCTTTTCTGCAAGCTGTTCCGCTTGCCAACTACCTCCCCACCTCTCCGATCTACCTCCTGACATCCGGCCCTCCCGCCCCCATAGTCTCTGCTTGCCTCTCCATCTTCCATCACCCTGCTAGTTTAATGACATTTTTAATGATGGGAAATGAGTTCAGTAATGTCAACAGTAAATGTCCACAAGGCTAGGCAAGGGGTGGGGCAGAGAGACCAGAGTCACCTGGCTGGTCACTGCAGCGGGAGGGAGAAGCAGCGGGTGGCAGAGGCATGAAGAATGTGTTTAGTGTGGTGAGACCAATATCAAATGATAGACATGTACTTTTGAGACGGACTTGTGAGTCATGGTTCTGTCCTGGTGTGACAGAGAGAGGCGAGGGTGGGCTTAGGTGGGGGCTCGTGATAGTCTTCAGACAGATTATGGGTGCAGCAGTGGCTAGCAGCTTTGCGTTTGTTTCTTTGTTCAATGGGAAGTCCGTGGGTTCAGTTTTCACTGGCTGGTGCGTGCAGAGGCTAAGTGATCGCTGTGCTGGTTCTGGGCTCGAAACCGCAGCCTCTGCTTGTTCTTCTTCTTTGGTTCTTTGGGTCGTTGCTTCCCTGAGCCACCTGGGAGTGAAGATAGAGAAAAAATAATGGTTATTCCCTTCACAACCCTTCTGTATTTCTAACAACCTCAGGTCAAACGCTCTCCATACTCAATACCATTTGGTCTTTTTCTTGAGCGAATGTTACATGATCATGGGTGGTTTACCATCAGAAGAAAGATTGGGGTGTCGTACCCTGAGGGCCCTGGGATCTGAAGAACAGAGTTATCTGGTTGGGAATTACTTTGTGGTAATTGTATTTTTGTTAATTATTTGGGAAAAAGATAAAAAGTAAAATTTTAATGCCATATAGTGAATTCCCAGTTCCATGGAAAACCCTCTTCGTCTTAATGTTGTGTGGCTTGTATTAAATGCCAATTTGTGTTCATCTGTTTAGCTTAAAAGTGTGTTATTTATTCTATTGAAAGAGTATTGGTTGGCTTCTTTGGCTCTGATTTGGGGGACATATTGGTGTGGGGGCTCTATGGGGGGGGGGGGGGGGGTCATAGCATGCCTTAGCCCATTGGCCCCGTTGTGGTAATAATAAATTGCTTGCTTTTGGACAAAAATATGACCAAAGTGTTGGCTAAGTTCTTGTTGGGAGACGGACTAAAAGATGCTCTGCAGAGCACATTTTCTTTTAGTGCATCATTCACGCTACTCACTGCACTCCCCTGAATATTCATCAGTTAGACCAAAAAGAATGGGACATCTTACAAATGTTAACTAATCATCAGACAACCGCTGATGGGATTATGCAGCACATTGATGGGTGCAACAAGATCTTTTTTTTTTACTGTAAAACAGCGGTTTGTAAAAGCACATGCATGCAACCGACTACTGTGGAATGCATTACATGAAGTCAACCTGGTTATTTTGGGGCTGGAGTACTCAGGGTTTGGGACTTGACAGTGGAGGTGATCACACCGTCCAAATTGTAAGGAAAAAGGAAGAAGACTAATGACATTTTTTTTTAAATGCAAGCTTTTTAAGAGAGTGCTGACAGTATTTAAAAGTATTCAAACTAAGCTTTAAAGGATGTCTTTTAAATATAGCAACGTCTGCCAATGAGAAAGGCTGTACAGCATACAGAGGTAAAGCTCACAAGAGGGAACATCAGATATGTGGTCTTCATTTGCTCCATCCCTTCAGGACTAAACCTCGGTCTTTAACAAATATCTACTCAGCCCAACACTTCTCACTGTCACTGCAATAGATACAGCAGATAAGTAAGAGAGGTTGCATAACTCTCTTTCCAACTTGAAAAGGTCCCCCAGCCCAAGGTTAATCCATCCCAGGCACAGATGGGCAAAGCATGCTGGGAACTTACTTCCCGCACTCATGGGCGCTTGTGCGGTGGAGGCTCTGCACCCGCGGCTCTCTGTGACAGAGAAAAGCTCTGGCTACCGAACCACAAGGCAACAATCTGGCTGCCAAGGCCGCAAATAAGATAACGAGGTGTGTGTGCGAGATGTATGTGCACGAAGGGGAGTGAGTGTGAGGGAATTTAAGGGAAAATCTAATGGAGGAAAAGTGGAGTAAGGCTTGGATGATGGGACTATATCTGGATTCAGATCTAGAACACACAGAGCCACACTATGGTTCGCCGAGTGGAGAAGCACATTCTCAAAAAAGAAAAAATCAAGTACTATTACTTTGACTGATTCTGGGTCTTATTACTGCACTTGTTCCAAATGTTACTCTCAGGGAAAATAGGTAACGGTGTGTAAAATTTTGCATTATCTCTAATTACCTTCTCTGGTGGCATTGCGGTGGCCCTTTA
This sequence comes from Labrus mixtus, assembly GCF_963584025.1. Classification (NCBI taxonomy): domain Eukaryota; kingdom Metazoa; phylum Chordata; class Actinopteri; order Labriformes; family Labridae; genus Labrus; species Labrus mixtus. Next base: position 27,968,505 of record NC_083622.1, read on the forward strand.
AGCACACCTACAAAAGACCTATTTCCCACTCGCTGAGCCACACTATGAGGTAGATTTGAAAATATTCACTCGTCTAAGCCGACATGCATGAGAAAGCAAGGTATTGCTCTGCTAATAGGGTCTGCCAATGAATAATGCAGATGCATGCAAACATCAAACCATCTCAGAGCTATTTCCTGCAATTAATCTAATCTTGTTATTTTGAATCACATTCCCAATCTGAGCCATGGCTATAAAGTTTCTCGCACACAGCTCCTAGTTAAAATCACCCTTTGAGAGAAACTTTCACATCTCTTCCATCAAAATGTAATGCGCTTCAACAGAAAAACATTACCAGGGCACTTTGAACACTTGCTTAACTGAAGCCACTTTAGATTTTTTTGCATGATTTCCTTGGATAATGTTTGTTAAAAGTAAATTTGGAGCTGAACGGCATTTGGCCTATAGATTCATTTTCCTAATTGCTCTTAAAAAGAAGCAATTTTCATTCTAAACAGTCTTGCTAGGTGCTTGATAAACAGGACGTTCAGAGCAATCAACTTGAAATGTATTACATTTGACAGCAATAAAGAACATGGTCTAGCTTTATGGTCCCTCTGTCACTGGCAAAATGCTTCATGGAAAATGTATTTGAAGCAAAGCTTCTTTTAGTGTGAAAAGGCATTTACAGCAATCACATGTAACATAAAAATGTGACCGGAGCTAAAAGAGTACTTTACCCAGCCTGTTCAAGACTGGGCATGGGATCTGTAGTCCAGAGTTTTACACTTGCTCAGCACACAACACTGCAGTAAAGAAATACATTCATTAGTTGAACATGCAGTGAGCTATGGAGAAGTTGAAAAGGACGACTTGGTTCACTTCAGCCCTGTTCCTTATTTCCCTTTTTTAAATTTGATGTTCCTTTCTTCAACTCGATGTGAGGACAATTGGACTTCTCTGTACAACAAAGGCAAAAATGTATTAACTACTTTGGTAAAAAAAAAAAAAAGAGTTAGGAATAATATCTGAGTGACATATCATGTTGTGACACCTATAAGAAAACTCAGAATTAAAGTAATCTATGTAATGAAAAAATAATGAAATAATTGCATGCTGAGCTTTGCCGTAAAGGTGGCAGCTAAGTGTGAGACGTCCTACTTTAGGCTAACCTTTATGAAACCCCCAATACTGACTTTGTTTATTGGTTTTTCCCTTCTTTGTTCCCGTAAACGATTCAGATCCATATCAATGATCAATGAACACGTTTCTTGTTACTCCGAAGAACTAAATAAGGAGGTGTGTCGATCTTGTCATGACAAAGAAATCCCCCGTGTAAAAGGTAACTAACCTAACATGAGCACTGCTGAGCTTTTCACCTATTTGGAATACATATAATGTGCGGTAGATCAGCCACAAATCTGAATTTCATTAAAATAAGCTCTAAAGTTGGGTCAGTCATAGTTTACATTGAAAAAAGAAAGCAAGAACATGGTAATGTATATGAATGTTTCACACATGACATAAAGGAGAAAGGCAGACTGCATGTGTATCATTTTAGGTATTATGTAGATTGAGTGATTTTAAGGATAAGATCATTTAAAAAGGCATTAAAAGAAAGAAATACGCTCTTTTTTTCAAAATCTGTTGTGCATTTTCAACCAGTTTGATCACTGAAAGCTCTTTATCTGCTGTGTTCTTTTCCTTTTTTAGGCTGTCTCTGTTTTTTTTCTTGTTCCTTTCATTCCCCTGGTTGTAAGAAGTTGTTATACTGCACATATAGAAACTATTTTTTGCTTAAAAAGGGAGAAATAATGGGACTCTTTATATCAGGGACTAAATACTATCAGCTCCATTATTCTTTCCAGGCATCAGTTTTAAACTGCACTGTTATAAATCACCAGACACTGGTCATTGTAAAGAAATAGTTTTTGTTCTTAAAACATCCAGTGGACTTACAGATCTGCTCCATACTGACATTTTTCTTTATGAAAACTCTTACACACATCCTGAAACTTCTCTCCCACCCTGAAAATGTGTTGTATTTATTATCAGTGTTTTAAAATCTTTAACTCAAAGTCCCTAAACAAACCAATCACACTCCATAAACTTATCACCACAACAACTCCAGAACATATTTCATAACCTGATCTCAATGCTGACAGCTAGAGGGCAACCAATCCCCACATTGGCCTCTCCCTCCAGTATCTGATACAGACAGAGATGTGTTCTATCATATCTAATTGAGATCTTCCATGTAGCCTTTCCTCAGGGCACAAGGCAATGAGCTTTCATCGTCTCGTATTTTTCAACCGATGTAATCACTTAAGCTGATTACCAGAGTTCACAGAGGAAACAGTTTCATTTGCCTGGAAAGAAATGATTAAGTCATCTCAATTGATTTCAAAACCAAAAGCAGATTCATAAATAGTAGAGCATGTATAATGATTTTGTCCTGGAAGGCAGAGCAGGTCCCAAATCACTCTCTGTCTTTGTTTTGTGTCAGAACTACAGTATGGATCAAATCAGAAGAGTATGGCTTTTATCAGAAAATTATGAACTTTATGCTTTTTTTATAGATGTCTCTCTGTTCTGGCTGCATCACCACAGCAAACCACAGATTCTCCAATGTTTAGATTTCTTTCATAGATACAATCTTCTTCTTGCTCAGCTTGATGTTTTTCTCTCGGGTTCAAAATGAAAAGCTAATCAAACAAACAAACAAATGGAGAACTCAAGGGCAAATCAAAATGTTTTGTATTTCCGAGTCAGAAGCAGAGCCTGCGGTCGGATGCTTGTTTACCGCTGTCAAAAATGACCTTTGTGGAATTCTTTCACCAATCTGTGTGACTGTGCATGCACACGTTCATGAATGATGTACTTGCCCTTTATGCCTGTGCTTCGGTGATTGCGAGCGTCTATATCACCTATGTGTGCTTGAGAAATACTTAGTGTCATTTCCAACCTTCTCAGCTGCCAAACCAGAGGGTAAATAAATATTAAACTCCTCTGCACACACTGTGGTGGACGTTCCTCAATAACCTCTCCAAGCCAGCTGAGATCCACGGCTTTTTATTTCTTTTCACCATCTTCCCCCCCTCCCTTCCTGTGTCCCGTTGATGGTATTTGAGGCTCTCAGCAATAACCGAGATGACTGCACGGTGGAGATCCAACTAAGAGTTAAGCGCTATTAGATGTATCATATTATTAGGCCCGCACTCCAGGATAATATCCTCCTTGTGGAATGCCAATATGACTACTTGTCCAACTGATGCACTGAAAGATAATAAGTCAAATCCATATCCAGGGGGAAAGATGCCAAAGCCAAGGCTCCCTTCATATGCATGTCAAAGCTAATATCTTTTGTTGAAGAGACTTAACTCAAGAAAAAAGAAGCGCGAGTCAGCATTGTGCAACAGGGTCATATTCAGATGAACTCATTAATCTACCTTTTTGACACCTTGTATGATTTGGAAAGTTTCTGCGCTTGAATTGAAAGTTTCATTTTCACTTGATGGTCCTGAGGCTACTGTGGGGATATCTATATGTTACCCTATAATCACAGAGGCCATGACCTGCTAAATAAGAACAAAACACGGACTGACGGTGCAGGCCGAGTGATTTCATCCACAAAAGGCTCCGGGCGGCAGTGCAGAAATCGAAGTCCTAATCTTATCTCCATTGCTTGTGGTTTTAGAAGAAGAAAAAAATCGATGGTTGACCTCGAGAAGGCATTAAGACGTACGGTAAATGGCATCCTATACTGCTGAAAACTCTCCTGTTACCCCATCCCTCCACTCAACGCAGACGCTCAATTAATAACTTTCCTGGGACACTGAGGGGGTTGGACTGAAAAAGAAAAACATTCAAACAATTTTGAGGAAGATTCAGATGGACTTAAGGAAGGTAAAGCCGGATTTTTTGGCGGCCCAGCTTTTTCATAAACAGGCCAAAGCGGAGGCCATTATTTGTGAGGGAAGGAGAGAACTACTGGCGCCAGTGAGATTTGATTTCAGTGGCAGAAATTGGATTAGCAGCCATTAAGGGCCTCCTCACACATACATTTATAATGCTGTGAAGGGGAAAGGATCTGTAGCCAGCCTGTGCTCTCTTTACTCACACACCGACAACTCCTCTGTCTGGGAAAAGGTTACGCTTGACACTGGCCTATCCGGCTGCTGAACTTAGTTTTCAGTTGATATATAGGTGGGACATAGTGGTTGTGACCTCTGGTGACCCATAGTTAATAAAGGCGTAGTCCAGAGGTAGGCCAAAACTTTTAATGGTGCGTTGTGCTTTTGTCCGCCTGCAGGGGAATGCCGTGAGCGAGCGACTTGGCATAGTTGACGTAGAGGAGAAAAAAAATGTAAAAAGGCCAAAATTTGTAACAGATTCAGACCTGGAAGAAGTGAAAAAGAACAACATTAAGGCGGAAAACTACTGGGAAATACTGCGGCAGAGGAACAGACGTCAGATGTAGGAAAAAAGAAATCAGCCTTTTGACAGAGAGGACAATCATTTACAAGAAGCTCATCTTGCCAACCAACTGACAAGAGGCTCTCTGCACAGCGTCACTTAGCCCTAACAAGGTTACTCTGGATCACACTCTTTCATTCACTCTTTCATTCTGTCATTCCCTTTTTACCCCATGCTCTGCTTACTATCACCATGCTGCGAGGTGAGAATGATTTAAAACATACGCGTTCTGATTTAGAAAGCTAATGTTGGGATTAGGTCGGTCATTATTTTCTCATCTATGACCCGGTGGAGGATCTGCGTGGAGATTAAAAAAGCAGGTTAGCTCACCGCTCAGCTCTTTGATGCTTCGTTTCATTGACAATAAGTTAAAGCGAAAACCCCGACCCGGAGATTAAGGTCTCTAAGCGGAGAAGTCCCGGCAAAACATGCATGACTGGCACGCTGATTAATATGGCTGATGGTCGGGGCAGACAACGTGTTTTTTCCCCTCTGGAGAAGGTCGATCACACCAGCACGAAGCAGCCACAACCTGCCCAGCATGAAAGAACAGAACAGAGGATGACCCCACTCATTCCTCTTCTGCGTCTGTCTCTAAAGAATTCAAAGTCGTGCTCTGCTGTATTTCAGCATAGGGGAACAGTTCCCTTTTTTCTGTTTTCTTTACCACCTCTGGTTTGAGTGCTCGAAGGTAGTCTTCCATGGAGAATGAAAAATTAGGCCAACTTCCAAGCGGCTAAAAAAGTCATAATTTTCTTTCCAGAGCTATTTCCTCTACCACACCTTCACTGTAATACTAATGAAGGGTTTCAGAGATGTTGGAAAGTTGGGAATTACTTCATCTTAGGAAAAATTAAACGGAATAAAGGTCATATTTCCTAATTGGAAACTCAGGGCACTAATTGTCAGGTTTCAGTGACCCACTTTGATGCTGGCATGTCAACATGGCGTTATAGTCTTTAAATGGAGTTGACATACAGCAGCATTTGTTTTATAAATGTATGAGTCACATCCCTTCAAACATTTGATTGGCTGTGTTCAGCAAGTTCATTGAATTATTTAATCATTTATTGTAAAGCATGACTGGTTGTAAGCCTTGGTGCTAATGTTGGTGTCACTCAAGCTAAATATCCTAAATGAGCTTGTTGTTGTTGTGTGAAGTAGTTTTAGGTCGCACTCATTATCGATCCGTACCGTGCCTTGGAACGCTTCACCACTGAAGTCCAGTTTGTTTGACCAGTGTGAGTGCTCCAATCCCTGCCCAAGCATGATACACGCTTAGAAGAGCACGGTACAGTTCATGCACATCACAAGCACGGGTACACAACGTGGACAGCGTTCATTATCTAAGTATTCTGGCTGTATCTGACTAAAATGACTCAAATTAGCCACAAAGTCAGTAAAGTAACAGTCACGTTCTCTTTGTTGTTGTCCCAGGTTCCGACGCGGACTCTGCCGCACGTCCATTTCATTTTTTTATCTTTTATTTTCAGTCTGTCTTGAAAACTAAGCACGCTTCATAATTACGTAAAGCCATGTATGGGCTGTTATTACGACGTTCTGTACAAGCGGTAACTGTGCTCAAGCACGGTTAGTGCTGGAGTAGTGTGAGTGCAGGCCAGCGGGCGAATGGGGGTGGGGGGATCGTGCTTAAGCATGGTACAGAACAACTTTGCATAGTGTGAGTGCGTCCTCAGTAGTTGTTAGCCAGTAAAACCAATGACTTTATTCCTGTATAGCATGTTAGTTTGTTGTAAATCTGCAGCCATTTTGCTCCCAATTTGTTCAATTGTCAATTTCAAATGTTCTTTCACCAACATGTGTTAACGTCTCCAGCACATTTTGGAGGATAACATCAACATGTTTCCCTACTTCAACCACGATTGAAACATATTCATCAAGTATTGCTTTAGAAGCCTTATAATAATAAGCCATTAAGTGCATTGACTCTTTCTACATCTTCCTTTCTTTCTTACCAACCCATGTAACGTATGAGTTTGGAGCCACACTAGCCACACTTAAAATGTAAAATAAACCTGGCTCCTCAGCCTCAATGTACAAAAGTAATTCAAATGCGATCACATTATTGCTGTGCACTTTTACCCAAATTAATTTCTACTATCTGTCCTGGATAGCAATGCCTCATCCTGGGACAAATGGAATTTGCAACAAGACTGCTAGATTTTCTTCATCCCAGTGGTTCAGTGGTTAGCTATTATTTCTAAAGGTCTGGTGGTGGTATACTCGACACAGAGAAGAAGAAAGTAGTTCTGAGGAGTTAAATCACATGACGTCATATGGTTTCTGAGCTATGACCTTCTGCCAACTGTAACAATTTAACCACTTCCAGCCAAAATGAAAAATAAACGTGGAGCACACTGTCGCCCTCTACAGCACTGAGAGGTGATTTAAATGGAGATCTGCTGTTAATATGACTGAACCGCTTTTAGTGATTTAGGATCCTCTCTTTTTTTTCTGTTTTAATTAAGGCATATAACCATTTATTATCGACTTTTTCCGCTAAATGGATCCTTTCTATATTGCAGTGTCTTGACACAGCTAATGGTGTCATGAGGGTAACGTCAGCAGCCAGGCAGTGAACAGGCAACACGACCGGCCCGCTGAGCCTGATGCGCCTTGAAACCACAGGACTCAGAGAGAAGTGAGCAGCCCCCTCTGCGGTCTGCTATCTCCCGACTGACTCATCGACACATCTGGGCCTAAGTATATGGGGCTCTCCTGCCCCGTGGGCTCTTGGGTAAATGAGGGATAATTAGCTTTAGTTGACTTTAATGAATGGCTTAATGTTGTGTTTTGTTTCTGATGAGTAAAATATAAAGCTCAGCGAGAATCAAAGGGAGGTTTCCGCGCCGATGTTCCCGATGGCTTGCCGCTGGTGAGGGTCTGTTTGTTTTTGTATTTGTTGTGTTCATGGGGGCGAGGCAGAGAGAGCTGAAGATAGCTCTCGGCATTCGAGGGAGTGGTTTGAAATGTGACCGCAGATCCAACGATCAGGAAACCTGCCGTGGATATACAGTAGCAAATTCATCATTCTGGCAGGGAAGTTTCTACAGATGTGAACTCTGTTTGTCTTTAATCAAAGATAGAAAAGGGCCATAGAAATCCACTTTGATTTTCATGTCTTCTATATGAAGACGAGATCTCTATAAAGGCTTTGATCCATTGTCTAATTCCCATATGCTGTGATATAAAGCAGGAAGTCCCTGACAGAGTTATGATAGCTATTCATCTTAAGTGCATTGGACTAAGCTGACGGAATTAATCATTTCCGACAGACACAAGATCCTGCATGGATTTATTTGTTAAATTCAATCTTTGATAACAAGCAGCTCTCAAGCGTTCTGATATAACTGTCATCTATATCATCCTGTCTTTACACTGATGTACTCTTTACATGCTGTTGCAACATGATGCAGCTTTTTATCATTCCTGCACCATTAAGAAGTAAAAGCTCAAAAATGCTTCTTTCACACATTCTACCTTTTCCTTTAAACAGCAAATCAGTCTTGGCATTGTTTGGTTGATAAAATGAAATATGCTCACTCAAGATGACTATGCCAATGTTATTCCCAATGGGTAAAACAACAGGATAAAGTGTGCACATTTAAAAGCCCCCTAATGCTGACAGTGGACCAAGGCAGGGTAAACACGGGCTTTGCAATCTCTTCTTTTTAGTATTAAACTAATATTTGGAACACTTACGATTTTTCTGAGGATGTGAATCTGCATTTCCAGAATACTTTCAGGATATAAGTCTAGGTCTTGAGGTAAAACCACCCAACTGAGCACCCTGTCTTAAGGGTTTACCCAGCCCAGCACCCTAAACCTGTAGGTGAATCACTCACCCGCTTAATGTCAAGGAATAAAATGGTCGTTAGCACAGACATGAAGGGGGCTTGTCATAAGGTTTGTAGGAGTAGGGGGCTTTCTGCAGAGATATGGGTCTATAAGAGGGAGGAGGAGGGACAGATGGATGACAGTCAATAAAAGTTTCTATAATTAACAGTTGGTAATATTCCATTTCCCGGACAAATTATGTAATCATAGCTCAGGAGTTGAAGCTATGCATAGCAAGCTTTACTTGACTTTGTGTTGCTCTGAGTGAGTGTTTTTAACAAAGGAAAGGAGGTGATTGTCTTTGTTTTTGTCTTTCATAATCCTGTAATACACAAAAAAATGAAAGAATGTATTTAACATTGTGTTGAATACTCTCTGATGTGAGCAGCAAGTATTAGAATAACAAGCTAACTTACCAGAGACTACTGGAGTTCTGTTTAGTACTTTAACCATCTCAGAGTTACAGACACTTTTAGCACCTCTCTTTTGCTTTAATAAGGGGTCAACCCCATCTAGAATCATTGCTTGAAATAGTATCCCATTTGACACGCACATTGGGTGGAACTAAAACTAACTGATAATTCTATTGTTACATAAACTGTAAACATGTCTGAAGCAGTGTCTTGAGTCTTTTTCTCATTGTACAGTACTTTCATCCTAGCTTGTCCTCATTTTTGCACGATTATTATACACTTTTTTACATTTTTTCTTTGTTTGTTTATATAGTTGTGTTTTTTCTTTTTCTTTGTAAAAGCACATTTTATTTTAAAAAGGGAAACAGTTCTGGAATACTGATCTGTAATGTGTTCATCTGTTCAACTTTCTTTATAAACAATACAATATGCTTGTTATACCAAACAATAAGCGAGGCTGCTAGAAGCTTACATTAAAGAGGTTTCAGCTTATATTTTCCTCTTTTAATCCATGTTGTAGGGCTAACTACCTTTACATTGTAACACAAGAAAAATGCTGATACTTTATCTCCATTCTTTCTTGAATGGTCATTCCCAGATAATGACTGAAAATTATATTAAGACCACAGTCTCCGACATAATGAAGCTAACTTCGCTAGCGACTAAAGGTAATAAGACCTAAGGCAGGCACTCTAATTTTTAGCCATATAAATCGAATACAGACAAAAATGAGAAAGCACTTTTGTCTTCGTTCAATCAAAATTTAAACAATAACAGTACATATTTTTTTTTTATTCTCTAAGTGATGAAGCATTTTAAAAGTTTTCATCAAAAGCTTAACACTGATGTGCAGCACAGAGAGTTTATAGCTACTGCTATATTTCCAACTCAACTCAATGTCAAAACTCTGATCTGCAAATGTGCTACAGAAATCCATCTAGATTTAGCAACAGTAACACAGAGGGCAGCATGATGTAACATCATTAGGAGACAGCAAGGTGACCATATGTGAGCCACACAGTCGCCATCTCCAGCGTGCGTTCATAAAACAAAGGGTGTTCATGCATCAGTTATGTTGGCATGTGTGTTGACGTGCATGCACACATTCTTCAGTCTTTAATTCCACGCGCTCAGCATCCTCTTGGTCTCTGTGGGTCTGTAACGGAACAGCGAAGGATATAGGAGGAAATTGTCCAGCATGAGTCCCTCTTTATATCTCATTTCTGCACAAGTCCTTTTATCCCCCCTTCGCTCGACTAGGAAACCCCGGGAGGAAATCCCTCACATGTTTTGACATGGAGCACAACTGTCCCAAAACAGGACCAGACCCTAACAAGCAGGGAGCCAAGCTAAGTCAGATGGGCTTAGACACTAAAACAAAGACAGGGGCCGTCAGGATCATGCTGCAATCCCCGTGCAATGGCCAGTGATGAGGGAATCAAGTCTGGCTGGCGCTTTTTTTGTTTTCTTTGATTGTTCAACTAACTCTCAAAGGGCGCTGTGCTCGGTCTCCTCTGATGATCCAACAGACTGCACAGATTTTTTGATAAAAATAGTTTGTTAGTTCACAGCAGAAGAAAGGGGAGGGTGGGGGTGTGTTTGATGTGCTTGCAGTGCTCCTGTTGCATGGGGGGAGAGAGGTAAAGCCAATTCAGGAAGGGCTTTATCCTCTCTAAGGCCTGTGCTGCATCAAACACTTGTCAAACACCAGGCAGACAAACAGCTGAATGGCTCTGACAGATCTGATCACAGACACAGGCAATAGGAGTCACCGCCGCTCAGCTCGTCTATCCAAGCACCACTCTCCAACCCCTGTCAATAATCCCCCCTTCAATTCACTAAAACACAAACAGAGGGCTTTGAGGCATATGGCAGACATTTTCTTGTTGTTTTTAGCTGCGTATGATTACAGTGCAATTTCAACGGTCATTTCAGGGTCTCACCTCCCCGAGGAGAGATTTGTGTAGTCCAGAAGGCAGCAGCATCTGTCAGAGATGCAGCTGAGGAAGGAGAAAGGGAATCAAATCAAATGGAGACTTAAGCTCTCACTAATCTGAAAGAAATGTCTCAAGGCCTGTCGGGATCACGGTCCTGAACCTTGCCACCCAGTGGGAAGGAGCGTTTATGTCGGAAGGGATTTGATATGGTACCTGAAATGGATTGAGTTTCATGACACAGACCTCTCAATCATGTCTTGAGATTTTCCTTTGAGACACAGCATGTTAGACTCGCAGACAAAGCAATATAATGTATAACATATTTCTTGCCCTGACAGATACCCCAAAAAGAAAGATGTGGTATTTGCACAGGGATTAAATACTCTGCGTATCAGATCATTATTAGATTGTTCTTTTACAGTAAATCACTATCCGATGTAAAAAAAACAACTTTGAATTATTAGTCAGAGGTATTGTCAATTTATTGTGTGAAATATTTTGCGATTTACTTTCAAATTCACATTGAATACTTTCAAATCATTGGTCAAAATGTTTTCTATTTTTGCCTGCTAGTGAAAAAACAAACAAATGCAAGGAATGCATCATGCACGTAAATACACCTAAAATTACAGTTTGCTTCTCTTTGAATAAAAGTGATGTCTCTTTCTTATCTCCATCTTTTTCCCCTCTTCACATAGATAATACATATTGTATCTTTAAATGTAATATATGACCGCAGAAGATCATTTTGGATCTGATTGCACAGTGCACAAATCTGAGGAAGTCAGGGTATAGTTTATATAGCATCTTTATAATTTTCAAGTTTCAGTCTTTGATTGAACCTGATATAATTATCACTGGCTGCTGAATTTTAAGGGCCTTTGACCCATTTCAGTTTTTTTTTTGTTTTTTTTTCCAATCTGCAACTTTACAGGAGTTATCACAACACACACCGCTTTCATCAGCAGCAACAGCATTTCATGTTTTCAGCCTGGAAGCTAATCATAATGTAGCATAGTGTAGGTGCTAAAGATTTGTACATTTTCTTCATGTGTTGGTGCATTAAAACAATTTCTCCATTTCTAATCTCAGGCTTGTGTCTAAGCAGGCTGGTTCTTTTTTCTTTTTTTCAGTGATGATAAAGTATATTCAAGGTAACTAACTTGTGCTAGTATTTACTCATTTAAAAGTTGCAAACCAATGACATCACCTTAGTATTTTGCTTTTTTTCTGTTGATGGGAGTGTTGTTTTGAAGTTTGCCTTGGCCTCTACTTACCACTATAATGGCTGTGTTTTAAGTCTGTGTCCCCCCCTGTATTTGTCACTCTTCAGAGACACACACACACACACACACACACACACACACACACACACACACACACACACACACACACACACACACACAGAAAAACACCCAGAAACACATAGCCAAAGGGCAGCAGGCCTATACTTGCTGTTTTGTTGTGTCTGCATCTGTATGCTGGGTCCACACTCATGGTCATGAGTGGGTCAAAAGCCACAGCCTCTTTGAATCACTGGCTGAAATTAAAAGCTGTGATGTCTCTATAAAGAGGCCCCACCGAGACAGAGAAAAACAGGGAAGGAGGGCGATGCGAGTAGTAGAGGAGAGGAGAGGGAAGGAGAGGAGAGGAGAGGAGAGGGAAGGAGAGAGCCAGTGCAACTGTGCACCAGATGTTTTCAGGCTCACCCCTTCGGCTCCTCACCCTCCTTCTTCTCTCCTTCAGCCAGACCACTGGAGAGGGGGGACTCAAGAGCATACAGCATTACCCCTAACAATGTGCGCCACGCGAACACATCCTCTTCTGTGGCATGCACATTGTTCCTCTGACAGCCCTAGCATTGTGATACGTGATACACGAAAAAAGAAGGCGTCGCCTGAGTGCGAGACAGGAAAAGAGAATGGAAACACGGGGCGAGAAAAGAGAGTAGATAATGTAGTGACTTGTTCTGCCTGTGAGGTCTGTTTTATTGTTTGTCGGTGTCTATTACGTGAGTCTCACACTCTGGCTGCGGTAAATGTGCATGTACAAAGTGTGTGTGCATGCATCCTCATCTGCCTGCTGTGGTGTGAATGTGGAGATGAAAGCGTTTGCGGTCCACAGGAGAGCTGGCAGCAGTGCAGGACTGGAGGTCTGGCAGACAGAGAGAAGAGGTGCAGGGATGCAGCACGGTCAAACAGAACCAGCTTGGGTTAACTAAATATGAGGTGAGAAGACATATACAACTTCCACAGAGGGTAAGGCTAATGTAGGGACTGATGCATTTTAGTGACTGACTGAAGCAAGAAAAGGTTAAATATGCCTCAATTTAATATGGTTCCACTTTATCATTACAAAAAACCTTCCATAAAGCATATCATTAATTGTTTTCCAAGAATATTCTTTTGCCAGTTCGAACGAGCCTCTTAAACTACATTCTAAAGCAGGGTGGACATGGTTTCATGACATGGTTTTACAGATTGCCGCCCCTGAAGCTGCTCTGTAAAATTATTTCACACCTCCTTGTATCAATTTTTTTTTTCCCATCAACTTTCCAGTTAAAAAACTGTGAAATGATCACCAACCATGGTAAGGGGCCAACTGTCACATCCCATGACGGCATTTCTGTCTGGAAGTCATCAGATATGTTTTAACTGACCTTAAAGAAAGCCCCATATCTGAGATGAGCCATACTTCAAAGATCCCATCTCAAGCTGCTGCCATCCATCCTTGTAAAGACACAGACCGTGTCTCATCCTCTGTTAGGAAATCACAGGGAATAACTGCACCAACTGCCCATCGAGGAATCGTTTACTGAAGGTGTGCTTTACAGCTCCAACCATGTCATGGGCAATATCAGTCCATATACTGCTCAGCGGGGGGAAATAGCTCCCGTTTGTGGGGCATGAAAACATGAAAACATTCCACTTCTGTGGAGTATTTCCCCCTTTACCTCCTACTCCTTCCTCTTCTTTACCCCTCCCATTTGCTGCCACTTTGTTTGTTTGTGTACGTCTGTTTTTGATGGGGCTGTTGACGCCGACCCAGATGCCTAATTTCCTCTGCAACGGAAGCCTTGCAACAAATGAAGTGTTCCCCTTTCTTTTGACAGAGTCACACTAAACAGTCTCAAGGTTTTCAAGCTTAAAACGGACCCATTTAACTCGTGATTTCAAAATCTGTTCAGCATCAAACAATCTGCAACAATGCACACGTCCCAACGCTGCAAGTTGTACAAATGCATACTATTATCCTATGTGTACACAAGTCTACAAAAGGCAGTTCAGCAAAACCACAACTCAACTTGGCCAAATAGTGTGAAAAAAAAAAAAGCTTCCCTCACACCCCTCCTTTTTCTTCCTGCTTGGAAAAGACCAGATGACAATAATGTGGAGAAAGGAGCCCTGTTGAGCACCACTGACCCCTCCTCTTCCACCTCCCTCTACCCCCTGGTCCTTGAAAGGCCTCCACATGTTTATGGTTCATGCCTGTGGTATGACGATGGATTCGCCATATAAAAGCCAGCAGTATCATGGGGTGTTTCAAATATTGCTCTCTGAAGACAGTGGCTGACAAAGTCACAGCAGCCATATTTATTTTGGTCAGAGAGCAGGGGCACTTAGTGGGAAGTTAATCAGAGACCCCAACTCCTCCTTCTTCCCAATAGCTTCCAGCATTGCCCTGCCCCCAAAATAAGGAATGCACCAAGGATAGGGAAGTCTCAGACACTTATGGTAATGACTTTCTCTGAGGATGGAAGATTTATCACTACGAACTGCATGGAGACGCTGAGAAAAAAAAAAAGTTTGGGTTGAGAACATCACGTGTTCGACTGCCTATCCAGACACAAGCCTAGATAATCAATTTTCATCTTGTTAGGAGAAGATATGAAACATAAGCATGAAGACGGGTAAGAAGAAAGTATAATCTATGGCAGAGTTTTTTAAAAATGGGATGGCTGAAACAGAACTTGTGTTAATTTGTGACTGTGACCGCAGTGGTGACCATAACTGCCATTGGCACTGGGATGCTGGAGACCTGGCCAAGTCAATGACAGGTTGATGTGACTTTCCTCTTCAACCATACTTTTATCCACTACTGCACATCGCAGTGTTCCAAAACACTGATCTCAACCCTACAGCTCCATAGTGTGTACAACATGAAGAAGTGATCATTACGCTGCTGTGTTTGAGTCGTATTCATCCATATAACCAAATACAGGCATTACTTAATTAGTTAAATTAATGATGTCAGCTTATGCAGTGGGTGGTAGTAACTGGGGGGAGGGTCGACCCAGTAAGACACCAGTCTAGGCCCTCTGTCCGGAGCCAGGCTGTCCATTCTGTCCAAAGGAGGCAGGGTACTTCTAAGGCCTCCACCAGCTACTGTGTCAGCCCCTATGGAGCAGCCTTATTAAATGAAGATTAAGCCGTTGCTCCCCTAGTCACAACAGGCTGCAGTTTGAGGCACACATAATCACTATGACAGGGTGGCTGCCAATTAGTGCTCTCCTTCTGTCCTGGGAAAATGCTCCTCACTCTGCTCCTGCTGGCGGGAAGAACTGATCCGAACTGTCCATGATATTACTCAGGCCAGAGATTGTTGTTAATCACCAGTCATTCCACTGTGGCAGAAATCAGAGAGGGACTTGTCATCTGTGCACCATCTCTCCCTTCCATAAGCCTGGACTTCCCGTAGAGCACACCCGGGCCACATTAATTGGAATAATGAGTTAAGTACGGGGAGGAACAGAAGTGCAAACCTCTGTTCTAAGTGCCTTGGGTAGTCTTCAGAGTAGTGTCTTGAGGAAAGCTTGATTGTTGTTTGGCTTGACAAACTACACCATGAGGTCTTCTGCTGAGACATGTAGAACACACTCCATCAATTAGCCACAAGTTGAAAGCTTGCATCTGTTTTACAAAAAAAAAGCTGGCCTCATGGTAGAAGGCTACATTTGACAAAAACACATCCAGAGATGTGTTTGGATTCGTGTTTCCGAGCCAAACACAGGCAAGTTTCAGATGTGATCAAGCTGAGTGGGTAACTGAAATGCTCAGAAGTGAATGGCATGATTCGCTAGAGATTCAACCCCTTGGCGCAGCAAGTATAAACAGCAAAATTGTGTGTCACACGCATGCATGCGCATTAAGTGCTTGCCTTCACATAAAGCCTGCCAGAAACTGGAATTATTTGGTGTCTTGAGCAGTGCTTGCTACACACAAGGCGGTTGGGTTTCCTTCCAGGGCGGATTTGAGGCAATCATCAATGTTCTGTGCATCCTTTTACAGAAGAAAAGACTTGGGAGCAGATGGTACGCAGACGGTGAGAACCAGGAGGTCCACAGCACAGTGGATTCACCACAGAACCAGACCGACTTCATAGACAGAACCTGGCATTATTCCCACTAGTGAGCCAAATCCTCTTTGGGTCTAGTCACTCTGGAGTGGAACTGGGTTTTACTTTAGGCTCCTTCACCAGAGTGTAGGTGCTTGTGGGGTACATTACACACAACCACCGCCTCTCTGTCATGTTCAATAGCCTTAAATACAGACAAATACCTTGCGGGGGCTTTTGGATCTCATTGTGCAGAGGAGATATAAGGTGGAAAACTGAGTCTAGGTGGATTTATCCTCTTCCACAGCCCAGCTACGGATTATGTAACAAAACATATTTACCCACGGTTTCAAATTGATGGCAGAGGGAATAGACTGGGCACTGTGGCTGCAAGAGGTGGTTATCACAGTTACAGTATAAACTGGAACTGCACACACAGTTATGACACACAGTATTAGTGGTGACTGGATCCAAGCACTCAGATGACTGATGGGATGTAGGGCTTGGCCTCAGTTGAGCTCTACAGCAGAAAGGGTTTCTCTGGTTACACGCACAGGGAGATCAATACTCCCACAATGACCCGTCGCTTTCCAAGTACAGGTACATAATCCAATGGACGGAGATAATCATGATATGCCTCTTACTGCTTTGCCCCTTTTCTCTCCATGAGGTCAGCAGGATGGCAATGAGTCATCACAGGCTTGTACAGTAGAAGTAGTCATATAAGCATTTAGAATATAAATTGTTTAAACCAGCTCTTTAATATGTGTCTGTTATCAGTTTCAATATTTGCCAAGCCGTTCCATAACCTCGTACTGCAAGATTTGTACTTGTGTTAGATTTGGGGTTTGGCCGGTGCCTGCACTACAAATGCCCCTAAATGAATCTACCTCCAAATCAAGCAAGCACAGCTGCACAAATGTCCCATTGGCCTGCTAGCATAAAGACTATTGTGTCGTCTGAGAATCTGAAAGCCGATTTGTAAAACTGTTGGAAATTAGCCCGAGTTGCAATGGTGTGTTTGTGTTGGACTTTACTCCCTCTTAAATCTCGAACCAGGGGGGATTACATCAAGTGTGAGAGAGATTTAACATTTTAAGTTGTTTGTACAACATCTAATGTCATTGACACTGCAGCAGTGGCTGTTGTTCAAATATTATTGAAGGGTGGGTGGGCAAAAGGGAGGAAATGAGGAATATACACAGATGGATTGAAAGGTGTACAAGACAGCAGAATAAAAAAAGCTGACAGTGCCGATTCAAATTTGTCACCCACGACTGTTTTTAAACCAGTGAATCTGGTGACAGCGGTTGCTGGGAAATGTCTGCAGGGAATTCCTTAATGGCATCAATGTGGAACAGTGTTATCTCTCTGTTCACCTTTCCTCTCCTCTCCTCCCATCAGCTCCCAAGACTGACCGAGAGAGGAACCCAGTTTGTCAATGCTGATAGTGCCGGAGCAGCTATTAATAAAGTCTCTTTATTGTTTATAGCCTGTTCAGAGCAGCACTCCTGGGATCCAGAGGATAGAACTGTCTCCAGAGTACAATGCAAATGTCTGGCGTGCTCGCCAACCAAGCGGCCACAAGACAAAACTTTCTTATCCCTCTTGAGATAGTCTACCACATGTTCCACTGAAGTATAACATGAAATGTAAATATTAGTTTGAAACAAGTGGGTAAAAAAGAATTGATAAAGATTCATCAGCAATGCACATGCATATTGAAGGAGCTGTTTAGGTACTGATGAGGTTTTTTGACAATATCCATCCACATACAGTTGTCCATTCTAACAGGATCTCTCCTGGAGAATATTACTGAAATACTCTGTGCGACCCCGCTGGTTGAAACATACCAAATTCTCATTTCATTTTTTGCCAAATGTCAAGGATTAGCTCGACATTGGAATGACAGTCAAATGGGAACAGCTCTTGTCGCAGTGTAGTGCCAAAAAATATTTTCGATCCATGCGCACCACACTATCTTTCTCTGCCATTTTTGGGACAGAGTTTGTTATCAGGATACTGCTCTACTGGCAAACACGTCTGAGAGCAGCAAATGAATCCCAGCAGTGTGAATGATATACGGTGTTTACACTGATCTGCAACTTGTACGGAACACATCAGACACGGTTTACACAACTCTTCATGTTTGCTGTGAAAATGCCTCTGCTCTTGACATTATCTGGGCTTTACTTTCCTCTGCTTGTGTATGTTTTACAGAGGGGATTAGATCTTTGCCGACACAGAGGGAAAGAGGATCATTTGCGTTGTCTTTGTGTGCAGCGGCTAAGCTGGGAGCAAGGGATCTTTCAATGACATCCAGTGTAATTTAAATACGTATATATACGATATGTAGAAATGCAAGCCAGGGTGATCAGATAAGCATTTCCATAAATAGTGAGTACCTACATGCTGCTTCCTCTGTCTCCATTTAATCCACAGCATCTTTACGGTCTGCTGTTATATAATCCTATGCTTATCGCAAACATTGGTGTCTGGTGTCTGTGGAGAAGAACTGATAAAATGTTCATTTTTAGATTGTCTTCAATTTCAAGTTATCCTTAAAAGCACTTCTTACTTACTTAAATAGCCATAATGTGTATTTTACCTCTGTAAATTTGCACTTGGTAATAGTGAATGGACATGAGCTTGTATGGTGCTTTTCTAGTCTTCTGACTACTCAAAGCGCTTTTACACCGCGGGTAACACCTACCCATTCACACACTGATGGCAGAGGTTGCTATGTAGTGTTTAGAATTTAGAAGAAACTAATCCCATTCATACGCATACTGTACATACTCTGCCAACGAAGCAGCGGGAGCAATTTCGGGGTTAAGTGTCTTGCCCAAGGACACAGCAGACATGTTGCTGCAGGAGCTGGGGATCAAACCCCCGACCTTCCGGTTGAGAAACGACCGACCCTACCAACTGAGCCACAGCCGCCACACCTTGTGTGTGATACGACTTTATTTTATGTTCGGTTGTGTGGCGGGAGTCAAACAAAGCGGTTGAGTGGTATTTTTGGTTGACCTTAATCATTTTCGTCATCATCATTTTTTTGTCTTATGTCTAGGATTATTTTGTCATTCTTTTGTTTAATATATCCTCAAAACGTAAGAACTTTGATATGATTTTTGGAGCAATGAGTCACATGTCCATGCCCATTTAGTCTCTCAGTGGCATTTTCCAAAGAGCTCAGACGTATTGCAGCCTCTTCTTGAACCTCCACTTCCTGATCACCTGCATTTCAGAGTGTGGCCTCTCCTTACATTGCTTTATTATCACTCATTGGAAGTGATTATTTTACAATGTCAGACGTTTGCTCGTGAAACAGTGCTGGATATCCTCCCATTGGACTTCAGCAGCTTATATTTCGATACTGTATTTATTTGAACTGAAGAGTGTTGCATTTCACTGGCTTTCCACGAGTGGGGAGTTTTAACTAGCGGTTGAGCAGTGGAGAATTAACAACACATGCTTAAGTCGGAAATTTAAGTCTGATTTATGAAAAAAAAAAGGCCACCACAGAACTTTCACAAGTCTGCAGAGTCCTTAGAAACACTCACAGTGACACTTTAACACACAGCTTTAGCCACAGAGCTGCTCCATTCTCCACATGGATGTAACTTAGTCACAGTATAAGAAACTGTGATGAGAGGTTTGCAATGGCTGCATCGGTAGGTACTAGTAGCCTTAAGTAAGACAGATCCGTCTGGGACTCTATGCTTGAAAAACAAAAGCAGTAACCGTGTGCAAAAATGTCAACTTTTAATTAAAGAAGGTCAATAAGTTTCATAGAAAAGGTCAAGTCGTGGCAGTGGCATGTAGAGGTGCATGGGGGTCAAGGAGACCCCCATGCACCAAGACCTGACACACAGGACAAAGCTTTAGGAACTAAATGTGCCATGGAGTCACAGTTTCCAAACAAGAGAACAAACACTGCCCGGGTAGTGCTGAAATATGAGAAACTATCAGGATATACTTCAAGTTTATTTACTCTTTCACCACTTCACTAAATGATCCTCCCAGTCAACAGTCCATGCCAAAAATGGAGAAAAATCCTCGAGGATTGAATATTTTCCTCTTTCTGTTCAACAATGTTTTTCTTCTTTTGACAGCCTGAATGGTATCTGCCACTGTAATTGCTTCCTTATTTGGTGAATTAAATATTTACACTTGGCCTATCCTAATCCAGTGTTTATGAGAGACGTAAAAATGCATTAAGGGAAAAGACATTTATTTTGAAAGAGCTGCTAACTGAGGCCATCACCCCAAATGGTGTGTTTGGACGGTCTGAGAGAAATGGTTTACTTTCCAAAAAAAAAAAATTTCCCCTGAGCTGTATTCAAACACAGAGAAATTCCAGATTTGACTTCTCATTTAATGGCCTGACATACATGCTGTGTGCACCGCAAATATCTCTCAAGCTGACGGGAGGAAACAGAGACGGCCATTGAGGAAACCTGCAGTTCGTACTTTGAAGAATTCCACTGGGGAGAGGAGGGGAGATGGGAGAGAGGGGGAAAAATATACCTCAGAAAAATAGCTGGCTCGAACTCGGCGGCCATGGAAAAATACTGATATTTCATGCACGGAAACGCCAATGTGCACCTCAAAAAATGCAGACGGAGAAAAAACAAAGACTGAGTGCAAGGTACAAGGGTTACAAGAAACAGGTGGAAGTCTAAGAGGGGGAGCGTTCCCCTATGGGGTAAGTGGGCTGTTTTCTTTAATATTCACCAGAGTAGTGCAAAGTGAACATGGAAGGAGTCTGGACTGTCTGACAGAATATCTCTCACACACATAAACATGTGGCTGTATAACATCCTTACCTCTCCTGCAGTGCCTCATGGCCATTTTGCACATCCTGGACTCAGCAATGGTGGGACAGGGTATTGTGTCCTTGGGTGGTTTCTTTACAATGTGCCGCGTCCGGGTCTCCAGACCCCACTTATAGCCACAGGTTTTGTTTCTCCTGGTGCAAGCTCCCCACTCGCTCCACTGGCCCACCTCACAGCCCTCTGCAGAGACACACAGGAACAGTGATGTGCAATGAAACCACAACTCGGAGCAATTTAGAGGCAACTGAGAGACCCCAGGTCAAGCTTTAATAGAGGGTGAAGGAGCTTTACTGGGATGCTATAACCTCTTTGTGTGGTCCAAGATGAACTGTTTGTTTTTATGTCCATAACAAACAGGCCGACTGAGGTTATAGAAAACTGTGTGCAGGTAAAGAAAGACATTATTTTACCACTTTTTTTAGTATATATGTTTTTGCACATACCTCCACACTCCATGGTTTCCTCCAGCGGGGCAAAGCCCTCAGGGCACTTGTCAAAGCATCGCCCTTTGTGTAGGTAAAAACCGGACTTGCACTTAGTGCAGAAGTCTTTGCTGAAGCAGGACTCACAGTTCTCTATCCTGCACCCTGGAGGAAGAAGGAGAGAAAAAGGACAGACATCAGGGTATGAGCAACCCTCTCATCTGGAGTTGATCGAGAGCTGAGGGGTTTGGGGAAGGGGGTTCTTGAAAGGATTCTACCGTCTCTCCCACAGAAGAAAAAAAAAGTGGATGCCCTGTGAATCATTTCTCTCCGGGGCTCAAGTGTATTTCAGGAAAAAAAAACTTGTTTTGCCTGAAAGAGATACTTCTTTCATGTCCCTGCTCTTGTTTAGAGTGAACAAATCAACAGTGTGAAAACGCAACAACAGAGACAATGAGGAATTATGTCACGCCGCGGCCTCTTTCAACAGATTGCCCCGACATCCAACGATCTGGATACAAACACACAAACTCACATGTTTTCAACATGGTGTGCTCAAACAGGAAGAGTACTATCGCTCCACACTGCGCCAAGTTTGTCTCTTTCCAAAACTAAGCTGTGGGTTGAATTGAATTGAATGTTTTGGCTGTAATATAAAAGTGGCATGGCTGACGGCGATGTGTCATAAAGCCCTTACTCTGCAAATAGCACGTCAGACAGAAATTACAACAACCACACCAACAGGGCGACACACAGGCCCACATGATTATAAGGAGCCTCCCAGAGCTGTCTAATTTACGACCCTCCTCAGAAGCTCTATGGGACCCTATTGCTTAATAGACTTACAATGTCAAGTAACCACAATCTATAAGCTTCCCAGGTAAGGATGTCATCTGCTCCTCTGATTGTGTCGCGCACAGGGACATAACCATCCATTACTGAACGAGCATTTCTTGACACGTAAACCTACGCTACTGGGATTTCCCAAATGTGAGCGCTACGGACGCTAAGGGCTGCTCTTTTATCTGTGACCCTTGCTGGGCCTGGGGAAGGGAAGGTTCTCACAATCACACCCCTTAATTACACCATCTCCAGCTAACCATCAGGCCTCCTCCTCAGCATTCCTCCAAAACGAGGGGGTCCCTCCCCGCTTTACTTTGAACCCTAAAGTATGGCCTCTGCCCACTCACTCTGGTCTCACGCTTTCCCGACCAGTCTAAACAAACCATGGAAACACACAGACAAACACACACACACACACACACACACACACACACACACACACACCAATCAGATATGGCTGTAGATAGTGCAATGAAGCTCTATTCTGGAAAACATAAATCCCTGATTTCTTTGGTTGTTTCCTGTGTTCAATTTAAACATCTGATATTATTCATCTGTATTTCAAACTGTGGAGCCATTTTATCTTATTTCTTAACACATGTCTTGGATATCTGCAGTTACGCAGTGCTGTTGAGATTTGTCTGGAGTGTGTAAGTTGAAGGGATGTACAGATGTATTCGCAGGATGTACTGTTTTTCCTAGCACTACCTCTCAACCTTTTACTTTTGCATGAATCTGAACCAGTCAGGCTTGAGTTTGATACAAGACAAGCACAATACAAGGAGCAGGCTAATAAATCACCAAGCTAATTTGAAAGCACTAAGCTGTCTCTTACCCTACACACTTCCCAGGCCTGTCATCACCTGAGAGACGTTTAGCTCCCAAACACAAAAATAAAAGAGTAAGAATGGGGGGGGGGGGGGGGGGGCAAGAACATCTGGCAGTACTCTCAAGAACTAGGGTTGTTGTGCAATCCTCGGTTATTGACAGTAAATACAAGCAACACAGATGTGCGAAATACTGTATTCTTTCAGCAGCAACAATTTAGTAGGTTTCTGATTGTGACATTGCTGTTTGTTTCAGATGTGGTAAGGCAATTGTGCAAATGCTCAGAAACCTTGATTTCTAAATAGAAGATAAGTAATAATGTCCCTCTATGAGATGGATGAGGTGGATGACACATCAATGCAGCTTCATGGGAGTTAGAATGCTGGGAGGCAAAGCCGGAGGGTCTAAGGTCATCACAGACGAGGTGGGTCGGAAGGGATCACCATGACAGACATTTATCCCTCCGTCCAGTTACTGGCAAAAGGCTATCTAGGACAGCATGGGCTATCTGTGACACTGGAGATGCTCCCACGCTGATCTGTGGCCAGGCCAGTAGTCAGGCATCTTGTCCAGCAACTCTAGAAACAGATACAGGGGAGCGGGTTCATTCTTCACGCAGGATTAACCTCTGGACCACCTTTAAAGTCTTCATCTAGGTGCCTCTGGGAGACTAATGAGAAATAATGAGGTCATCAGATCCCATTGAAGGCCTGGTGTTCTTGGGACTTAAACGTATTATCATCATTATCTACAAGGCTGGTTCTGGACATGAGTTATATTATGAACACAGGAGGAAAAGCCTTATGTTTCAACTCAGAAAGGAATTTCAGAAGCTGCTAATAAAGTGGCTGTGAGCAAAATCTGGAGCGATAATGCAAGCTCTATACCCTGAACCTCTGTTACACTCTTCAGATGTTTGTTTGAATTTTCACAATGTGGTTTGTATGTCAAGTGTATTTGAAGTTACGAGATGAGTCACAGAGCGTTACTTGTGACCTAATGGCACATGGTTGGCAAAAGCCGGTCCCTTTACTGTGGTCCATAAGAAACCGAACGGTTTTATCATGGACACTCAAAGCCACATGTCAGCTTCAGTCAACTGCTGTTCTTCTGCAGGCTGACAGCGCCATGTGTAATCACTCTATTTATTTACATGAATATTCACTGTGTAAAGAAAGGGTGCTAAATCCTTTGCTGGTGATTGATGAATCTCTTGCGTTCCATATGGGTTCTTTTTACATCATCTAGGCTGGAGTGGGGTCGTCTCCTGAAAGTCTAATCCTCCTAAGGAAAGCTTACCAGACCTGATATTGTGCGGAAGGAGTGTCCATGTTGAAAAAGGCCTGGCAGGGAAAAGGGGGAAACAAGCCCTGTTTTTCCATCCCACACCTCCAAGCTGAGTAGAACAGCTTTGACCTACGCTATGGCTTCTCATCTTGGCTGACATAGAAGCTTTGACTTGCTCGCTGCCACCCAGCAATGTCGTGTGGAGCTTGGGATGGCAGAAGTTCATTACAAAGGCTAGAACTGCCATGTTCTTTGCACCTCTCTCCATGCAGTTTTTTTCCACATGGGTGCTCCTCTGCACGCTGGTGTGGAGCTAGCTGAAGCAGAGGTGGTGTTCCTGTCAATCAGTATCTCCCATGAGAGAGAACATGGTTGGCAGATGTGTCAGCAGTCTTCCTAGTTTCTTCAACCCAAGGATTTGCTCCTGTAAGCTCCAGCATAAACTGAAGCTGTATTCACACGTACTGAAAACTCCTGAAAATGTCCTGAATTTGTCCAGGTGAGCTGCAATTGTGAACGCAAACAGCCAAATTTCTCATCCAAAGTTTACCCAGACTTTTTTCTGTCTGCCCCCTGGGAAATTGTCCCTCCCCCACCCCTCCATCGTCTGCCAGAGAAAACTTCCTACTGTGAGGGACAAGTGAGAAGAAGTAACACAAGAAATTTTCTGGAGTGCATGTGGGAAAGCAGCTATAGACAGCTCAAGATTCAGACAGTGGTCAAGCACAGATGAAACTTCCACTCACACTAAGCAAACCCAATTCAATCCCTGTCCAGCTGCAATATCATGAGATCAGGGCTCAGTTTGGTGTGTCCATTGTATTGTCTGGCGGATCTAAAAGCACAGTCAGTAGAGCTGTGATGATTAAATGTCCCTTGGTTAACTTTAAGGGCCAAGAGCAACTGGTCTTTTTGTTGGTCAGACTGTGCAATGGAAATACCCACAAACTCAGATTTTAGAGCAGGAGAGAACTTGAATGAAAGGCGTGGAGAGCCAGAGCGGGAGAGAGATGGCCAGAACTGCCAACTTAAGGTTGCAAAACTCATATTATTTCCTTTATGTATCCTTGGTACCCATTTGGCTAACGCCCATCATTCATGGCACGTATCCATCTCCAACCCAACATAGTCCCATGAGGTACTTAAGAAACTAAAATGATCTTGGAAAAGATGTAGCCAATCAACCTACTGTTTCCAACCCTAATTAGAAGTGACAAAACAGCGATAAATACAACAATGGGATTTTGTAAGAGATTTCCTGAGTCTGACAAATGCAATGAATAAAGAATGTAAATTAGCAATCCAAAAAATTACTCTTGACAGGAGAGTCTCTAGTGGCACATTACGCTGGCACTGAATGAGCTGTGATATTTAAACCACGTTTCCAGGATATTGGCAATCTCAGGCCTTGATCACACTGGTTGTTGGTTGGCAGCAAACAGCTGGTTTTTTTCTATTTTTTTTTAGGAATGCTGCAGTGAAGTAAGGCAACTGGGTTCGTGGCTATAATGTGTGTAAGTGTGCATAGCAGTTGGGGGTCTATCACCCTGAGGGAGGAAGTTTTGAATGCTACATCGCTCCCATGCTGACCATCTCAACACTTATTTATTTTGAAAGACAGCTCTGATAGCCGCCTTTGAGCTCATAATTCTTTTAGCCAGAGATCTTGCTTGTCATACAAAGTGACAAGATATGCTTTGTCTTGGGAATGTATGTTAAATTAAGGCACATTTTTTTCAATCTGTCATGGGAAATTAGTAGATAATGAATGGTAGGGCCAATTTATAAGGATGAAAAAAAATCCTATGATGTTTTGAATTATTTCTATATATTACATTTTTGCAACAAAGCTACAAGAGATCACGATATTCAGTTTGTCCTAACAGCCCAGTCTCTCTGCCTCTGTCTCTTCCAGTCCGGTGGGGTTTGTTTTGGCTGTTTGGTGCCATTTTTTCTTGTTGGACTTGTATGTCAAATGTCTGTATTTCTCACATGGTAAAAGGCATGTATTGTGTTTTTGAACTATGTAAATCTATAAACACAAATAAAGTGAAAACATATATGTATATTAAAATTAATTAATTACTAATGAATTTAGATTCAACTCACATGCATATCAATTACAATTTTAAGGACTGGAAGTTTTCTTATACATGCCTAAACAAATGATAACTGAATTAAAGCGTTACTCCAAGATATGGTAAACAATTATTTATTGGTAGAGTTGGCCAACTGAAGTTGAGCTGTTCCTACTATTTGAAGTTTGGTGAAGGATGTCAAAGTCAAATGCATTGTTTTCTCAATCCCACCAGAATAAGTTTTATTTAGAGCAGAACATGAATTGGTTAGTTTATGGCATGGTGATAGACTTAGTTTGGTTTGGTTTAGGTTAGGTTAAGTTATATATATATATATATATATATATATTTCAGGTGGGTAGAGAAACAAACAATCTTAAGAAAACCCTCTAAATACTGTCAGAATTTCTCAAACCATTTAAAAAAAATATTCAAATATTGAGCACTAGCGTTTTCTAAGGGCAACCTCTAGTGTCAAAGTGCTTCATATCGCAAGGATACAGTGTAAAAAGTGTATTCATCCCTTGTCTCCTGACAGAGCTCTATCTGTCACATGCTTCAGGAGCCTTAGTGTCAGAAAACCTGACAGTAGGGTTCCAGATAGTGAGTGGCTGAGTGAATAAGCCACTTACTTCTTATTTTCCTTTACCTCTGCAGTCCACAATTTTTTTTTTGTAATAGATAAGATCACACAGACAAACTCTAGTGTAATAATAAGCAGCTGCTCTGTAAGTGATTTCGGAGCCTGTGTTTGAAAGCTCATGATAACAGAGATGTAATGCCACGTTCCAGGCCTCTTTGGTAAGCAGGAGCACACAGCAGCTCTGATCACGTCTTCCTAGTACCCCTCACCTTCATTTAACATATGCACCTTTGAGCTCTTGCTTACCAGTTGCCTATGTCAACTAACAAAGAATATTCACTGACCTGGCAATTAGCTTCCAACCCCCTAAACTATCCGTTTATGGATGCTGAATGTGAACTGTTTAGTGAACACGACATGCAGAGCGCAGCTGAGAACAAGGGTCAAATGGGAAACTGGATTAGAGAGTCATGACTGTAGCAGTGATCACATCAAAGTGGGTCTCTCTCTGAGATCTGATGCTACGTGACAATACAAGATGTTGTTCTTTGAGCAGTTTGTACGAGTGGGATTCAGATTAACTTGCCACACATCAGAATCAGTTAGAGTCAAAATGCACACAGCACGAGGATACAACCGCTCGGGTAGCAGGGTTAAAGTGAAAAATACAAAAACGGATTTTCACCAGAGAACAAGATGTCTTTCTCTTCCAATTTTCTCTGACTCATGAAAGTAGGATGAAATTACTGTTGTTGGTTAAAACACATTTCAGTGAGCACATGAATCTAAAAGGCACACATGCTGAAAGAGAGGGGAAAAAGTCCACATGCTCAAATGGAAATGTCGATGGCTGGTACCAACCATGTTTGTTGAATTTTTGCAAACCCTTTTAAGTAACAAATGAGTCCTATCCTCACTTTGTAAATGCTATGATCAAATTACTTGTGACATTGAATATTGGAAAGCTGGTTATGAACACCAAGCATGGAGGTAGGACAACAATTGATTGTCATATTTGGATGTTTTGTTGTATTTGGATATGTTGTCTATTTGGTTGTGTTGTTTTCT
Source organism: Labrus mixtus (assembly GCF_963584025.1). Taxonomy (NCBI): domain Eukaryota; kingdom Metazoa; phylum Chordata; class Actinopteri; order Labriformes; family Labridae; genus Labrus; species Labrus mixtus. Next base: position 27,996,452 of record NC_083622.1, read on the forward strand.
TTAATTGTTTTTTTTGGTGAGCATAATGAGCAAAAGCTATCAGACGTCCCTCTCCCAGTAGATGGGTTTCAGTTATTTCTGAGGGACCCTGAGGACTCTCCATGCAGGATGCCATATCTAAGCCCTCCAGTGTGTTCTTGGTCTACCATAGGGTCACTGTCTCCGACATGCCTGCAAAACCCTCAGCTCCAACCACCTCAGTGGGTTCCATTTGATATTACAGACAATTGTACAACACCACTCCTTGCTCCCTCTGCATGTCTGTTACTAACCCTATCTTTAAGACTGTATCCTTATTAAAGAAATCATTTCAGCTTTTGTCTTCAATCTCATTTTGATGGTCACTACCCACATTTCATGACCATAGGTGAGGGATGGCTTGAGCTGTAATTTGAGAAACTCCTTCTTCACCTCAACAGCCTGGTGCAAAGCCCTCATTACTGCTGACACTGCACAAATCCACAAGTCAGTCTCACTTTCCATTTTACGCTTAGTCATAAACAAGATTCAGAGATATCAGCTTCAACTTCCTCTTAACCCACTCTATTTGCATTAGAGTGTCTTGCTCTGATGATGACCGTCAACCTAAGACGGGAGATGTACATGCAGCTAGGTCGAACGTGATTGGCTAAGAAGAGTAGAGTAGTTTATTTCTTCTTCTTCTACTTGAGGTTGTTACAATGTAGGGCCTTTAGGTCCGGTCAGCCTCCTCTGGGGCTTCATTTTAGTGCGCCTGTCAGGATTTTGGCCCGGGGAACCAAATGAATTCAAGTTCCTTTCTGTTTTCATATGAAACACTCAGCCAACACCTCGGGCTCTGGGTAAATCTATAAAGGCTCTGTCTAACTCTTTAACTCTCCCTCTCTCTTTGAGCATAGTCCATGTTCGAATAAGGTTATGAGATCGTGGTGCTACATTAGGGGGAACAAGACATTGCAGTAATTGGATTTAGCATTTTCTTTTACGAGAATCATGAGAACTTTTAAAATGTTCAAGTTATTAAACCAAACAAAAATAGCTCACACGTTATTTTCACAGAAACAATAGTTAAAACCGACCAAATACATTTTTTTAGGTGTTTATCCTCTGTTTGGTCTTCATCAGACTACTTAAAATTATACAGTTAATAGTTGTTTGAGTTGGAGAATCTGGACTCTTGTGATGTGTTGGTTTTCTGTTCAATGTCAAATCTATTTTGTCTGCCAAAAAATTACACTGACTGGTGCAATTCTCAATCAAGAAGCCTCTGCAGACGGTCACAGAAAGCGGTTAGCTTTAAGCCCAATGCTAATTATATCATTTTTGTAGTAAGCATGATATTAAAAAATACTACCAAGAAGCCTGGATTTTTTTTGTGCCTATGTTATTGTGATGTTTAAAGTCTCTGGAGTAGGATTTGCAAACTAGTGCATCTTAGTTGCTTTCGCACCTGGATCTTATGCCTTCAAAAATCCATGAGACTACAAGAATTTCAGTGACGCATGAGTATACGGGTTGTTAAAAAGAAATGAGAAACAGTACTCTTTCTAGCTGGAGTTCCCTGCTAAATCCAGGGGGAAGCACTGCTAAGACAAGGCTTCACGTCTTACATCCACCTGTGTGAACAGATGAGCCGTTCAAATTGTGCGGTATGTGTGTCTCCTCTGGATAATTGACAATAAATCATGTTTTGGGGGGGGAAGGGCAAGTTGAGGGAGCATGTATGTGTGCCTGAGGAAGATGGGGTGTCGGGGTTGCAGGAAAAGGAGGGGGAAGATGGAGGGAAAGCTGAGTAAGAGCAAAACTGGTTTTGACTTACTGGAGCACATGTTGAGTTCAGGGCTGCGCATGCCGTAGTATCCGGCTGGACAGTCATGAAGACACTCCCCGTACTGCCTCATCCTCTCCCTTCGCAGAAACAGGAAGAGTTTGGGCTGGCAGTTTACGCAGCCATTGTCCCTGGAGCACACTGAGCAGCCTTTACAGATGGGGTACGCTCCATAGCTAGCTGTAGGACAAAGAGAGAGAGAGAGTATCAGCAAAGATGATTAATAACATGGAATCAAAAATGTAAAGGTGTCAGCATGTTAAACCTAAAGTGCTTTTTGTATGGTGAAACAATATCTGACTCCCCATCCACCAACACACACTTCTTAGGTCTATCAGGGACTGAAATCTACAGTCCAAAGGAAAGTAAATTGTATTCTTTACACAACTAATTCTGTCAATTCTCCATTTTCCTACAAGAGTAACTTCATGAAAGCCTTTGAATACAATATCTGCAGTGTGCAAGGACAACTCCATTGTATTTATATTCATCAATGGTAAGACATATGACTGATCACAGCGTGCCAACCTGAGGACATCCCTTAGACTAAACTTCTCCAATGTTGGCTGGCAGGCAGTAAGTTGCCGACCATTAGGCAAGCGCTGTAGTCCACATCTTTGAACTTGTTTCATCCACAGGTCTGTGGCTGTTAACAATCCAAAATAGTCCCATCGCTGGCTATAGTGATGTGGTTGCCCACTGAAATCAGTCTGAAAAGCTGCACCTGGATGCTTAGGTTGTACAGTAGGTTGTAGCTCATACTCAAAGTAAAATTAATTTCATTTGATTTGATTTTTCGTTACAGTGGCTGAAGTAAGAGACTGTGCCCGAAGGGATCTCTTCAGGTTCATCAAAAGGGACAAAGTAGCAGCGATACTTAAAGAAATGTATGTTTTATATTAATGCTGACAGCCCTAGAGTCAACATTAACTTTTTACTGCAATGGCCTTCCATAAGCAACCAATGAGATGGTTGTCATCCATGATTTGACATTAAAGCAGCCAGTGAATAGCCTGAGAGAAAGTAGTAATGTTTCAAAATGATGTCAGCACAATAGTTAGTTTTTACTAGAGCCGCAGTGGGAGATGCATCAAGCATGGCGGTTCAGAAGGCTATTTATCCTGATCTTGTATAAGAAAACCAAAATTCTTTGAGATATTTGTATCATCATTCAACTGTGAATGACCCTGACTTCACCCAGTGACAAGGACAAGGGTGAATTTGAGGCAACAGACTCAACTGTGGGAGGGCTAACCAGTGGAAGACAACCCAAGTACAAGAATAAAACCAGAACAACCATAATAGATATATCAGCAGGATATTTCATAATTCATAGTAAATATGTTCAATTCAACAATTTGTCATTCATGCAAACTCTGGCTCCACTCTAAATGTTTGAACGCTGATTGGTTATGAATGTGAATATTGCATTAATTCTGGTCAGAGCTGGCCTTCTGAACGATTGTGTTGAGACAGCCGATGAAAGACCCCAAAACCACACTGCCTCTGGCCTCAGCTCGAGTTGCCTGCGGAAGACAAAGGAGCCAGTTAAGAGACAGTCCATTCCCCAATAAGTGACTTTCAGTGTAAACTTCATAGGGTCCCGTTTACAGGAAAATGTCCTTGGGCTAAAAACAAAATCTCTCAGAACGAAAGAGACTTGATTTGATGTAAGCCAAGTCTTTAATATCACAAGCAGGGACTGGGTAGCAGCGCTGCTCAAACTGAGAGACCTACCACAACGCTTAAATTAAACACTGTTCAACAAACTGGACAAACCCTTAGAGACGGAGCAAAGCATGTCTGCGTTACTGGCTGTGGATCAGCATATTAAATTTCTCTGAACAGATTCACCCAGACAAAAGTACATGTAGGCGCTAAGTGGGCCCAGTGAAAGCATCAGTTTGTAATCATGGGAAAATCAGTCAGAGGATGTCAGACACATCTTTCTTTCTTTATTTTCTTAGAGTGCTTTCTTAGAGTGTCTTCAGAGAGAGCTAAGCTGGCCCTGTCAGACTACACTGGAGCTGGGGTTGATGGAAGGAAGATAAAGTGCTAATCAGAATGTGTCTGTGTTGGTCCTCAGGGATGAGGCTTATACAGCGACACCTCACTGATCACAACAGCGGGTGCGCTCTTTGAGCCAATTCATACACTGCTGATGGTTCATGTCTAGATGGCACTTACTCTGAGAGACATGAAGGAAAAATGCCCAAATTATGACTTGTGGTTTTGGCCTTTTCCAATTCTCAGATGAAAAATTGTGTCTTACGTTCAACTGTCAATCTATCACTTCAGGTGATTTCGTATTTTAGTGGCAATGCAGGTTGTCTATAAATATAATACAATAGCTCTAGAAGCAGTCGCACATTGGTACAATGGTTAGTGCTATTGCCTCACAGTAAGAAGGTTCCTGGTTCAAATCCATCAGATGTTACCTCTCTGTGTGGAGTTTGCATGTTCTACCCATGCCTGTGTGGGTTCTCTCCGGATTCCTCCCACAGTCCAGAGACATGCTGGTTAGGTCAATTGGTAACTCTAAATTTCCCATAGGTGTGAATGTGACTGCAGACAGTCCATTGTGTACTCTCGCCCAATGACAGCTGGGATCGTCTCCAGCCCCCCTGCGACCCTGAACGGGAAAAGCGGTATAGATAATGGATGGATGGATCTCTAGAAGCTGTTGACTTGCTTGTTCGACACAGATGTTGTTGATCATGTTTTGAACTGATTGCAACACAATCCAATCAATATCAAAGCTCCTGTGACAAACTGTCAGATTGTGTTGATTACATGTGTAAGTAGTGTTTTTTTTATGTTCATTTTTAATAAAAAATCTTATCTTGCTGTCTTTTAACAATCAAACATATAACTCATTGAGGAATCTCTGCGATGGAAGAGGTTTAGAAACAGTCTTTTTCTTGCAGCTTGCTTTCACTGACTTCATCTGAAATCCACCCAGATTTTCAGTTTAGACACTGATAATGAATAAAGGAAACAGTAATGTTGTCACTAATGGTCTTGTTTGCTTCACTAGGTCACATGGATGCATTAGTATTAATTACAGCATCTTTCATAACCAGTGAAAAAAAACCTCACAGGAGCTATAAAGCATTTTTTTTACTCTGATATACTTTTTAAACCATGTGCCCAACATACATGACTAATATGACATTCAGGCATGCCTTGATATTCTTGCTATATCTTTGAATTAAAATCTAAATGTAAAATGTCACTTTTATTTAAAGTTTTTGCAGCTGTATTAAAAGTGCTTCTCTTCCCTGTCAGGTAACACCACAAACATAATTTCTCATATGTATCTCTTATATCATTCTGTCAAACCTCCCATTCAGTAAAACTAAACTGCAACATTAGCCCAAACCATATATTTCTGTAGCATATACAGTCTGGATGTGTTTACAGAAAACTGACATTCACATTAACATGGTTACATTTACTCCCTCAGCCCTCGCCAAACCTGAACACAACACCGACAGAAAGGGAAGGCCAACTTGGCAAAAGGAAAGAGCTGTGAGGCTGGAAAGCGTATTTCTCCCTCCCCATTTTGAGTGGGCTCGACTCTATAACTAATAACAGTGTGCGAACAATACTGTCCTCAAATAATAGAAAATATAATCATGGCCTTCAGTCTTCATAGTTCACTGGCCAATCAATCAGCAGAGAAATAAGTGTCACTCAAAAGTGTCTTCATGACTCCGGCTTGAAAATCCTGCTCTGCTCTTTGTTGTCAATCATTTGTTGTGCTGGTTGCTAGTCTCAAAATGTGCTCTGATTGAGGATAAGATAATCACACGCAGTTTGAATACATCTGATACCACATCCTGGAATTAGAGTACAATTGGAGGAAAAAAAAAAGGGGAAAGAAAAAGCTGAACACAGTGGAGAGAAACTCTTTAAGTGCTTATGTTTGGAGATTAGGTAGCACGTGTGTGTCTGTGGAAAGGTTTGGAAGTTTCAGGCCACAGGTATGTCAGGAAGGAGGTCACAATTCACAATGTCTGGAGCAGCGCTGTCCAACTCACGTTCAACACTACCGGCAAAAATGTCTTGCACACTTTACATCAATCTATCAACTGCCAGCAGGTTTCAGCCATTCTTAATGAAAAAACACTTTTTTTATTTTGAGACTAGATGAAATACTGTATGAGTTGCTCTTTCACACTCAAACAGAAACAGTAGAAAATAAAGTGTTTAGAAGAGGCTTGTGAGTAAAAATATACTACTTCAGTGGGCTTTATTGGCATGAAAATGGAGAACAGTTTGCCAAAAGCATGCAGCAGTAATGTTTTTAAGTGGAGCTAAAAAAAAAAAAAAGGGAAAATCAAAGGAAAATGGGTTAAGTGTTGCTCTGAAGTCTCTGTAGATCATTGCAGCTTAAACTGATTTGGCAGGCACATAAAGCTGTATGTTTAGTGTGCTGGGGATGTGTTCAGAGTTATGGATGTGGTTTGAGCTTTGCATATTGTGTCTTTTGCGTGTTCTCAGACAACCGATACGTTCTAAACCAGCCCATCCAAACATTAAAAAAAAAAACAGGCTGTGTGTCATGTTTTGACACATGCTCAACTGCCCTTTATGGATTCTTCTTTCCCCCACAAATCATGTCATGCCTCAGCACTTCTAGTGTTTCTCCTGTTCAAACCCAAGTGACCCAGACATAGAGAAGCTATAGACACAGTGGTCATCATGAGGATACTGTATGTATGGATACCAGGATTACCAAACATGCTTTAAAAGACAGGGGAGCGGTGTACAAGATATTCAAAGTGCCACTCCCTGCACACGATAAACCATTGCCGTTTATGGTTTCAACCACAGAATACAAATTACGTGAAACAAAACAAATCCACTGTTCCCACTTCTAACAGCTAACTGAAGATCCCTCTGAGCCTGAAGTATAGTATTTACAAAAGCTCCAGCTTGTATGGATGTCACTGAAGAAGCCTCTGAAAATACTTTTAATACAAAGACTTAATAATTGCCTCAATGTGTCATGTCTACAAGGCAGAGGGCTTGTTTGAAGATGCTACTCAAACACATGCACCACATGAAGAGTGTTTCTCATATCCTCTTCCTCACCCATCAACTATATATTGTGACAGAGTTACTATTGTGACTGCTTTCTGTGTTAGAAATAGAGAAAAAAATCTTAGCAGTAGATCTAGAAACAAGGGTAGCAACGAGCTCGGTGTTCTGTTGAGATGTGCTGCCTTGTCAAAAAAATGCTACCGCAGCACAAAACAATAGCAGAGGCTATCAATATCCCCTATCGAGTAATGCAACCAAACAAAAGAATTTCATATTAACGCGTTTCAATGCATTATCAGAGTATGGGGAGCATGTGGACAGTTATACCCATCAAATAATGCTCCCAGTACAACATCACTTTAAAATACATCTTGTTAAATTTGCACTCTGAGGAAAGGGACAGCATGTTTTAATACTCAATGGTAAAACCTGTTTTTAAGATTTTAGAAGAAGCATTTCTGGATAGACGTAAAGCCCCTATCAAATAATGCTCCATGTACTGCATAGAGCTGCTTGGTAGCACATATTGATGGGTAGGCTGACTTACATGCTGGCAGTTGTCTACAACTTTAAAATGGTCGTTGTTACTGTCTGTGTGTGGCTGTGTGATGAGTCTTGAGACACAAGCAGATTGTCCAGTTAAATGTGGCTTACTCTTAGATGTTTAATTGACATATTCCAAAAGTCAGAGCAATCATTTTCATCTTTGAACGAGTTTAATACTTCTTTTGAACTGTGGCCATATATGATTTTTAAACGTCTTTTCAATGGAAAAATGCTAAATGGAAAACAAAGCTTAAGAACAACTACCATACAGATGTGTGCCAACTTACTAACACCAAATAAATGTCAGTGTACTTTCTAAATGTCAAACTGTTGCCCAACAAAGTCAATAATCTTTCTCATTGTCTTTTAAACGATTGCTTTTTATATAATATTATAAAAATCAGTCTTTGAAAAATGAAGTTAAAGTCACATGCTAGTAAAGCTTCACAAAAATTGATTGATAGGTATCTAGCATGTTCATGGGAAGGATGACTGCATGTTTAAAGGGTACCATTTTCACAGCCCTGGGCTTGCACTTAGCTTTTCTCTGAAGCAGCTCAAAAACAATTAGCGCTGCAGTGGGATCCAGCAGAAAAAACTAACTCCATCTCAGGTACGTTTTTACGAGTCCAAAGCGAGCGTGACAGACTGTTCCTGAGGCTGCCAAAAACCACCACATATACAGGGGGTTCCACCCACGCCCAACCGGCTTACTTCCTGCCTTCCACTCACCTCCCGCTACCCATGAAATCATTCACATCGACCCGTTCCAACTTTCTGCAATACGAAACCCTAACAAGGCAAATTGCACATAATGTTTGTGTTTCTTTTAGAGCTCTGAACTTAACATTGAGAAGAAGAAGATATGCGTTGGGTTTCAGTGATGTGGGCAAGACAACGTTGATTTTTAAAAACATCTTATGGTTGAAGTTTTGAAACTGATACATTTTCAGGTCTTTGAATTTAATGGAAAGAAAAAAATGCATTACATTATTAAAGAAATAATAGAAACATGTAGTTCATTGGAATCAGAAGATGGACATAACAAACTGCTTAATTTATTTTTTAAATACAGTAGATGCTACTAAAAATGTAATGAATTTACTGCCGACACATTGGTAAAATGATTATGTATGATAAGAGCATCCCAGAGAGGCTGAGTATTTCTGTCATAAAGTTTGGGAGTGGTTCATCACTCTGTGAAATTCTGTACTAGAAAATAGAGCAACGATTCCATAAAGCAGTTTCTCTAAAATCGCAAAGAATCTTTTGATGTCCTTGTCTCAAGTTCGTAATGTCACTTAAAGATTCACAGAATCTAAAGAAATCTCTGTATGAGGAGGATGAGGCAGGAAACCAATATTGGAGGATCTTGGACACCTTAGAAGGCCCTGCATTAAAAAAGAGACACAATTCTGAAGTGGACATCACTGTGTGGGCTCAGGAACACTTCCAAAAACCTATAACTGTGAACGCTACATTCCCAAGCGGAAACTAGAGGAAATAGTGGATAAATCAGATCCAGAAATACGGCCACTTTGTAGGTCCGGGTTCATCCAGCCATCCACTGTGACGTATGTGTGCGCATTAGTCAACATGGCATGGGTAACTTGCACATTTGTGAAGGCACCATTAATGCTGAGCCATACATACAGGTTGTGGAACATCGTGTGTTGTCAAATAGACTTCTTTTTCAGGCAGGGCTTCCTCAAATGCTTAAAAAGTCTTAAAAGAAAAAGTGATTTTTTTTCTAATGTGATTTTTCACTCCAACCTGAGAAAATCACAGTGGAGAACCCAAACTTAACCACTAGACATAAACCCAATTGTAAACTAAAGAATAGTTTTGTATTGGACAGAGAGATGTGTGATGTCTACGAGATGGTTGGCTTCATAGAACCCTGATTTTTCTTACCTCATATGATTGTAACACCACAGTAAATGGAAAATGACAACACAGGATACTAACTGTTTGGAATAAGAGTATAGATCAACTTCCAGGCAATGCCATAACGCAGCAAACAGAATTCCACACCCAGCAAAAGGAGGACAAGAGATTGTATTAAAACACAACTCTTTCTATTCTCACAGTTCTCCTCCATGTCTCCGAGGGGCCCTGGTATGTAAATCTAATAATACACACTGTGGATGCAACTAACCAGCAGCCACACTGTCCATTGTTTGGAGAAGGCACTTACAGTACAGTCAATATGAAAAAGTGTGGTGTTATCAAGTAACAAGACAAAAAAGTGATTCACTTTACTGTCTCCATCTATACTTACTATAAATGTCATATGGTGAAGAGGCAGCACAGGCAAACCTCAGGTTTGAGAGTTACATTGCTGAAACAGGTCAAAAAGATTTGTGCTCTCATGTGGAAAGCATCACACTCACCAACAGAATTATATGCTTTCCTCATGGCACTGAGACAATTATTGTTTGTTGTCCACCTCCCTTGTTCCCCCCTAAATGATGGTATGAGCTTTCTGCTTCTCCACTTAAGAGAAGAAAGAGAAAGGAGAGCAAGAGAGGGCAGATACAGGACAGAGCAGCGATGCAACCACCAACCGACGGGTGGCAGACCGAACTGTAAGAAGCGAAACAACCACACGCTGAATCCATGGTCAGACCGCGTTACTATCCAGGCTTAGGCTGTGAAGCTGGTGTAGACAAGAGAGCCAACCGTGTCAACCCTCACACTCAGAGTTCACCAGCCGTAGCAACGTCTCAACATTGTTAAACTTCATTAAAGGCTGGTACATGGAAAATTACATTGAGCCGCCCACTTTCCAGGCCCGTGACTTTATTTGTCATGGAAGTGGAAGTTGCACTTAGCTCAAAAAATATTGAGGAAAAACAGAAGGGGTGAGAGGGGGGTACTCCGGGCCTGTGTGCTGAAGGCACATTTCTGCTCCAATTTAGCAGAAAATATGCTGGACTTGCCTCCGACTCCTTTCCAGCTGGAAACAGTCAGGTTTTAGGATCTACTTTTCCCCCCCAGTTTACTTTAACAGATCATACTGTAAGCACATGTTTATAATTTATGCCTGTCCTGCTGCTTATAATGATTTTGCAGCACGACTTGAGCAAACACATTTGCTGTCAGACATATTAGCTCGCTCCTGTGACACAGATCCACCAGGCAAGGCGGGCTGCAAAGAGATTTGAACCTTCACTTGAAAGGGTGGCGGTTTATAAAGTCAATGGGTAAACCAGAGAGCCGTGGTTCAAACAAGCAACTGGATAATGGGGGACAATTTAAAAGCTACTTTTTTAGTACACAATAAAACAGAAGCTGAAGGTAGATTACTGTGGTATGATTCAACAGATTGAGCCACAGCCACATGCAGGTTGGAAAACTACATTTGACTCATTGGATGACAACATGACCATCAAAAGTTTCAAAAGTTACATATAATTAAAGGAGTTTGATCACTGGAAAATATGCCTGTGAGAAGGTCTGCTATGCATTATAACCCAGTGCATAACCCCAATAACACCTACCCCCAAATTGAAAAGCTAATTGTCTCATAAATAAAAAAAAATTATCAAATAACATAAAACAGGTTTATCAGGGACAAAGAGAGAGGGTCATAGCTAGATTTTTGTTGTCATTCTTGGCAGAGCCTGTCTCACATTTCATGTTTTACGCAAAGCTGTGACTCAGTGGTAGAGTCGCTCAACCGAAAGGTCAGGGGTTCGATCCCCAGCTCCTGCAGCCATATGTGTGATGTGTCCTTGGTCAACACACTTGGTCAAGTTGATCCTGCACATCTCGAGTTCAAACCATTAAAATTATCCCATTAAATGAATATCAATTATTCAGATCATGTGAACTGTATTCATAATATGTTGTCCTATGTTTTGTGAACCTGCAGACAGTGAGATAGGGACATTCAATCAATCAATCAATTTTTATTTGTATAGCGTCAACTCATAATAAGTGTTATCTCGAGACACTTTACAAAAAGCAGGTAAAATACCTTACTCTTTGTCTGTTAACATTACAAAAGAGCAGGTAAAAAGACCTTACTCATTGTTATGTTACAAAAAGCAGATAAAAGACCTTACTCATTGTTATGTTACAAAGATCCGGCCTATCCATCATGAGCACTTTAGCAAAGCAGCAAAAGTTACAGTGGTAAGAAAAAACTGTCTTATTAAAAGGCAGAAATCTTCGGCCGGATCCCCGGCTCATGACGAAACAGTCTTCATAGGCCTAGACTGCGCCGGACATTATTGTCAGTGTTTTTCTGAGTCAATCTGTAAACGCTCTGTGCACCTTTCATCCATCTGTCCAGCTGAACTCGACACGGCTCTCACCCCTGCGCGCCTTCAAACTCTATATGAAGACCCTAGGTTAGTTCACTTCCTTATTAACGTGTTCATAATGGATTATGACTTAAGTCCAATGTCCTGGGTCAAATCCAACATCTGGAGTTCCTGATGTGAAAGAGACCTCATAATTCCTGTTTGGAAAATTAGAGCTTAAAGGTGACCTGGCCGACCTGATCTCATGGAATGCGCTGCAGACTTTCACACTTTCTGCCACATTGATGGACACTTAAACCCTTGACCACGGCAGACATGTGACCGCCTTGGAAAGCTGTGTTCTCACATAGGAGAAAAACAGAGAGAATGCCCTTTATGTGGTGGTCAAGAAACAGCATTGCCTCTTCACTGTGGCTTGCGGTCCAATAAAATGTTTTACAGCTCAGTCGTGCCTGGAAAACAACAGAATATCTGTTCACAGTCAATTTAAACAAAGCTCAAACAATGCACTGAAACAATGCAAACCTCTAATCAGGTTAAACTTTTGTTCCAGGGAAGGAAAAATCCTTTTCTAAAACAGTCAACACTTTTAAAAATAACTGTTGGTGAAGCTGCATTAAGAGGTCAGCTTTATTGTTGGTTTAGTTTTCCCCATCTATGGTTTATTCATTAATGGCCAGTTCATCATATTGCATGACCCATCACACTAACACATGCTGAAGGACTACAACAATAAAAGTGTGTTCACACCGTCACCCAGCATCTGCTTTTGAGTCTCCTGGCAGCGATGCTGACTTAACGGCATGGATGATCAGCACAGGTGTAAAAGGACTTTATGACAGCAATGAATGGAAGCACTAAAGGAGTTCATCGATGAGTCAGGAGGATCCACTTTGTCACTATCACGGCAGCCATTGGAAGATGAGCATGTTTCCTGCCAGGTCTTTTTCTCTCTCTCTCGCCAATTTTTGGTCATTCGTTCAAAGAAGAAGGTTGATGTTCTTGTGAAACCAAACAATTAGTTTTCAACCCATCTCCACTGCCTACCTTCAGATCCAAGGTTTGTAATTTGTTTTGAGAGTGAAGCTTAAAATGGAAATTATGTGCCACATTCTGAGGAAAAGATGTATCAACTAAGCACATGAGCATTGCAGATTAAGTCACTATAAAACTCTCCCAGAGAAGTAAAAGCACATTGGCCTTAAGCTGCAAAACTACACTGTAGAGCATGACACAGATGTCCAGTTTTTGACCCTGTGTAGCACTCGTCTCATACTATTAACAATTATCCATGAGCTATTTTCATTGCTTTTAGATGGGACAGTCAATAATGATGCATACAACACATAGGCACATATTTACATGTTGTTAAATGAAATTCAAATTAACGGAAAAGCACAGAAGGAAAGAAAATATAGAAATGGGTTTCTTTGACAAGCAGTTTTTGAGCTATTTTGCTTGTGTCCCTTTCTATAATCTACAGACTTTCAGAAGATAAATCAATTTCAGTCAATTGTTGTTTTTTTGCAGTGATAAGGTATCAAAATAAAAAGCTCTCAGTCAAGCATAACTAGCAAATGAATCCACCAAAAGTAGACTTTCAAACAAACATTCCAGGCACTGTTTGGGATACTCAATGGATTTCTCTATGCCGACAATTTTTGATATATTGTCCTTTTCATCCCGAGAAATCTGTTCGTCCTTGGGAGGGGAGAGTGTGCCCACTACAAATGATGGGAGACATGGACTGAGGCTAAGATTGTGATAAGTCTTTTGTTTTATGATCTAGTGCCTCAAAAGACCAGTTTCCCCCCCAAAGTCCCTGTTGTTTCCAAGAACGATAACGTCAAAGCAGTACAAAGTCACAAATGAGTCCCAAAAGAAAGAGAAGGGTTGGGAACATATTGTAATATTTCAATATTTACACTCCCTCAAATCCAGTCAAGCTGTGGGAAAAATGTGTTTTCCCCCAGATGGAAAGAAGAAAAGGGAAAAGAGAAAAAGGTGGGTGGAGAAAAAGGGTGGAGTGGCTCCGATTAGTCCACATGTTGGTAATTTATCACACATAAACCTCACACCTAATTTTCACACCTGTAGCTCAACGTGCTGGAAGTCTAGTAATTCACTCACTCACTCACTCAAACACACACACCCACTCCTCCCACACAACCCCCCGCCCCCCCGAGTCGGACCTGGTCGTGGGTTTTCCCTCGGTGTGGGAGGGGCACAAGGACATCACAGGAGAAGATCAGTGAAGCCAGTGGGCATACTTGGCATATTTGCACCCCATGCAGTAAGGCTCTGTGTCTCCCACCCCATCCTATTCTCTTCCCCATTTGTCATCACCTTGACTAAACTCGTCCCGACCCCCAGCTCACATCTGAACAACTCAAGCGCTGCATGTGGACACTCGCCAGAAAGAAGAAAACAGACTGTAGCTGCTTATTCAGATGGGAGATACTCATCATGTGTTTCAGTGTTACACAAAAACAGATTGTAGACTAAAGTGATAGAAATTCTGATATTAATAAAATGTGTTGTATTACTTCCTGACACTGCTGACAGAACAGTACTTCTTGTCAGGGCTGGAAAAAGAAAATATATTTTTTCTACTTAGGCTTCAAGTTGGAATGAGGTATGAACCTGAAGATGTTATGGTGTTAGACTTTAATACTTACAGTACATTTCAACATTTTGGAAAATACTCTTATGTTGGAACACTCTTTAGAAACATGAAGCTAATAGGGTGTTAGCTGAGTTTAGCTTAGCAAAACATGGTCACACTGATGGCCTTGATCCATCTGACTGTAACAACCAGAAGCTCCAGATAGCCTACTGTATACCTTTAAGCATAATAACAATTCTGAAGTACGTCCTGAACAGTCCTGAATCCCAATTATGCTGATAATGGTACATTTTGTATCCTGTAAATGCGTGTACGTGCATGTGTGTATGTGTGTGTGTGTGTGTGTGTGTGTGTGTGTGTGTGTGTGTGTGTGTGTGTGTGTGTGTGTGTTTCTGTGGTGTACTGTAGAGAGGTGAGCAGATTTAAGGTTTTCTTTTGAGGATAACAAAGTCTAATAAAGAAGGATTAATATTGTGATTAAAATAAAGTGTCATATATTATTTCAAAATATTTGGCACGTTTAGTGTTTGAATTTTGTGTCAAATGTTTGTTTCTCTGTTTCCTATCTTAAATGTTTATGTTGTAAATAGAGCCGCTGTGATGCAAGACAAATTCTAAACCTTGTTTGACAATAAAGTTCTATCAATCAATCAATCAATCAACCAATCAACATGAGGCAAATATAAATAGTTAGTTTGCCAGTGCAACAAACAATAAACTTCCCAATGATGGATCTGACGTATTTGTGATTTCATGATTTATTTCAGGGTAAAGTTTTTGTTGGACACAAGGGTCTGGCTATACTAACCGAGACATAACATCAGAGTGTGTTTTGAGAAAATCGGTTAAAAGCAGTGTGTGATGTTATGTGTAGAAATTTTAGAAGATGCATGTTTGATTGTTACTTTATCGTTTCCTCTTCAAAATAGGCTTGTAAGTCTTCAACCAAAAGGGGGGCCTGGCTGGGAAAGTTTAGGAATCAGTGCATCATAGGTTTCCATTGAATATCGAGCAATGATAAAAGTCATATCAGTAAGAAATGAAAGAGTACGTTTTGGTATCAAAAGAGAAATAATTTGCTGAGAGTTTGAGAAGAGATCTAATCTAAAAAGTTAACAAAATATTAATAATATTTGGGCAGCAGTTGCCGGGGGCAACAGTAGCTCAGTCTGTAGGGACTTGGGTTGGGAACTGGAGGGTCATGGGTAGAAGTCCCAGTTTGGACCAAGCCTGGACATTCTCCATTAATGCATCTCCATAGGATCCTGTTTGTGTATGTGAGTGTATTTCAGCCTGTGTGTTTATAGCATGTCTCAACAACAGAGTGTAAATTGAATTTCCCCTCTCGGTATTAATGAAGTATATCTTCTTCTTCTAATGCAGCATAATATTGAAGCTGGTGTTGGAGGATGGTTCAATATAATGCTGTAATATTCCTGAGGAATCCATCAGGTTTTACATGTAAAAACTACACAGAAGGTGTAACTTGAATGGGTTAGGGTTAGGGTTAACCCTAACCCTAATGCTCAGGAGTGAATAGATTTTTTCATGATATTAAGTGGAAAATAGCAAAAAGTTAAAAAAAAACGTTAAACACATAAACAAGGTAGCCAGCTCAAGGAGAAGGGTGCTACCTTAAACATTCTTCATCTTTGTAATGGGTGTAATAAAAAGCAAACTATTTGACCACCAGCTATGAAAAGTGAAAAGCTCTTGGCATTTAAGATGGAGACTAAATAATAAAAACAGCCAATGCAGACCGACTACCCTTATCGAACCCATTCATGCCGATCTCAAGGAGGCAGGGCGGGAATGTCTGTTACAAAGTTCTACCTCATTAACCTTTTAACAAGATACAACCTCGCAGCCTTCAACGCCCGCCGAGGCAGACAGGGAGATGTGAGGTGATCGCCAGGGTCAAAAGTGGAGTGCACCACAGGGGACAGCTGGCAAAGACCTGGTCTCACTTTCACACATGGTGCCTGCTACACAAAACAAAACACAAAACCTAAACATCAAAGCCCTTTTTTTTCCTCCTCCTGAAAAAACTTGGTCGGATCCAGTATCTACATTAGGTCTTTCACGGGAAAAGAAGACAGCTTTGAGTGTTTTCTCACCTAGCTGAGGTCTGTTTCCTATACAGACACAGACCACATTTGTCACTGGGTGGTAGGATTGTTGACCATTAGAATAATACTCATATTTTTCTTCAGAAGCTACAAAGAGAAAATGTGTTGATCACACAAAACATTAGAGAAAAGTTAATATGAGGTGTCTCTCAGCGCCTGTGGCATACCATTTATTTAGACGTGTATACTGTATCCAGATGAGAGCAGCCACGTTCTGCTCCAGCAGGTGTCTGAGTCACATCTGGCCTCATGTTCTCGCACCACCACAAAACTGCACCTGAATGGCTGGCACTGCCCGGGCTTCTTAACAGGAACCAGCTTGCACTGGCTGAGAAAAAGGCCAAACTCAGCCCTCAAGAGAACAGTTATTTTCTACAGTGCCCTTTGAGAGAAAAAAATGCTTTCATGATGTATGAAAGAAGAGTGGACTCCACCTGGCAAAATAGAGAACATAGAGCAACAACAGTGGTGCAAACATCATTTCCTTTAAGTTAAAAAGTGCTTCTGGGTGTGGAAACACGACGTGTTGCCATGAACAATGTAAGCTTTGGTATGCAGGTTGAGCTAGAATCTAAAGGACGTGTAAGATGTTGCGATAAAAATCAAGTTTGAGATGAAGAACGCAGACTTGCATCCAAAACGTCTGGGTGGCATGAAATCCAAGTGTATCATTACATAGGAGCGTACCTGTCTTGTGCCTACATGCCACAGTGTTTACTGCAACAAATGAGCAGCAAATTGAGTTGTCATGTAGAGGCTGCAACAATTCAACCTCAGAAGTTGCCAGAAAAAGAACAGTCTTGATGCAGTATGATTTCCTCTATATTAGAAGGTGTTTGAAATAAGTTACTCTAGCTACTCGTATGCAGTGTGCCCTAATGCTCTGTGATGATAAACAGCCCCACATTGTCACCACTGCCCATTACGGCACCAAAGCAGTACCATCTCCAAGGCCATTAGCTGGTAAACATGTAAACTACATGTGACCCCTGTCTACGGATACCTATTCGTTATGACTCCCGCTAGTGACAGCTGTTTACACAGCTAAGGCCGCTACTCCTGGGACCTGGCCCCAGTCCAAATAAAATAATATTCAGTTAAGGAGAACTCCGCCAAGATGTAATACAAGTGTATAACTAGAGGGGCAAAAAAGCAGGAAGGAATCTGAGAAATGTTAATGGATTTCTTTTTTTCTTCTAAATCTTTATACTTTTCTGTCGAGCATCTGTCTCTACCGCAGCCTCGTTCCATTGTCTAAACCCTGAAACAAGATTAGTGAGAAACCCTGATGGAGAAAGAAAGTCAAAACCAAGGCACCACAATTGATGTTCTCCTTTGACAAAGCGCAACATAAATATGTGCTGTGTTAAAATTACAACAAAGTGTACAAGTTTTCCCTCAAAATTAGACTTCCACACCCTCTCTTTTTTACACTTTGTGTGTGTGTGTGTGTGTGTATGTATGTGTGTGTGTGTGTGTGTGTGTGTGTGTGTGTGTGTGTGTGTGTGTGTTTGTGTGGATCTGTGTCCTGAGACTTCATGGTGTGCATCCAGAGCAAAGTGTAGAAACACACACCGGTTTTGTCAACACGGAGAAAAAGACAAACAAAGACCATAACCACACAACCACTGGTTCAGACATGCACTGTATTATAGTGAACAAGGCTGGGCCCATGCTGGTGGATGTTCAGCACAGTGGTGGAGACACATCTTGGCTGGGAGGAATACAAAGTAACGGAAGGCCACTAGTATAGGCTCCATCTTCCAAACCAAATCACTGTTGATGGGCGACCACCAATGAGCTTCAACGAGTCAGGTGGTGCATTCATTGGCAGGTGTACATAAAGAATTATCCAATCAATGAAGTGTGATCTGGAGGGAGTGTAAAGTAAAGCCTAAAAATGTACCTCTAGAAACTTCACCAAGCCAAAGCTCTTCTGTATTTGACTTCTGCAACCCAAATGCAATCGCCAAGGGAGCAAGCTGTACATTGTAATTGGATCAACAAGATGTTGTCTCCGCCCACAAAAGCCTGATTGTGAGAAGCAGCGACAGGTTTGCAATTCAGTCTGGCTTAAGTAAGACTGTGTGGAAGTCCAACTTGATTTTGTTATTGAGTCTTCATCCCTCAATATGTGTAATCATATATGATGTTATGACCTTTCAAATTGGTAACATTATTATGTGGAAGGTGTCACTGATCGTGGTTAATCCATACTTATTCATCATGTCTTCAGTTCGGCTAAGCTCTACGGTGCTTTTTAACATCTTTCAGCTCGTTGTTTTGGTTTTGTGGAGCACAAACTAACTATTTGGTCTCACCGCTTGCATTATTGCATTTTGTAGACACTTGATTTTTAGAAAGAGATTCTTAGCCAAAATATCTGTAATATACTTGTGAAGTTGCATGAAATAAACTTAGTGACAATTCAGAGGTGAACATAATGCAGAATGTAATGCTAGCAAGTGCCCACAAAAAGGAGTCATGGGGGGGACCAGATCGCAGCTAAAAGGAGGGCTCATAATTTGAACTACAATTATAACCTGGCAAGAGACACACCAAATGTATGCTGATGTATTGATGGAAATACGTTTGCCAATAAATTCCAATGCCAATGATGGGATGATTTTATGTCAATGTTATGTTTTAGCTTGTTTAAAACTGCCCCCAAGTGGCCATGCATACAGTTGATGTAAGTTTAAAAAAGTGTAACATGAAACACTTTTTACTAAGTTGAAGACTAGAAGACTAAGTTGAGGACAAAACACACCAACTTCCCACCTGGTGTTTGCTCTCTGTGGCTTGTGAAGGGAAGCTATTACGGGAGTTAAAAGGGTAAAAACAGGGAAAGACAATTAGGACAAAAGTAGATAACAGCTTTGTGCTTCATGTTTAAAAATAGTTGACACGTGTGTTGTTCAGCCACACTTGGTGGGAAAAAGAGCTGTAAAAGGTTCTTATTGCTTTACAATTAGGATACTAGCCAGTTAGGAAGAAATGTCTGGACAGAGGTAAACACAACACTGATAAAGAGGGGCAACAATTACAAGATTTATGCTAGAAAAACTTGTGCAGAAAAAAAGTAATACGCTCTTCTTCCTTAAGGCTGAATGTAAGTTACTGTTGCTTCCATACATGCACAACCCTACCACTTTACTCAAGTTACAGGCAGATACAGTATGTGTCTCATTCTATCACATCTCCACTGCTCTGTGCATCCTCACTTCCAAGTAACTTTTTTTCTCTGTACCTCTTCCATTCTGACCACATAAATCTTCAGGGTATGACCCTTTGAGACCTCTTTACAGCTGACATGCACGCTATGTTGCCCTCACTGTTTCCCCCCACCCCCCTCACCCTCTGTCCTCCTCTCTCCACAGAGGGAGTTAGAGAGACAATGAGGCCAACATTGAGGCCCAGTAATGACTCCCAGCCTTGTTCTTGATTAAAAACACACTGGGTGCTTCTGCACTCCGCAGGCAGCCATGAGGCCTTCCTCTTCTCACACCACAAGGCCTGAGAATTATGAGATATGAGCAAAGGCCAGCCTCAACAAAGCCCCATGCCCGAGAAAACAAAAAAATCCAGTGTAAGGTTTACCTTCGGTAGCATTCAAAGATCTTGTCCCAACAAGTCCAAGCCAAGTGTGAGACTTCATTTAGTCTAAAGGTGCTGGGTTACTGACATTAACCACACTGTGAGCCAAAATCATATCAAAACCATAACAGAGGTTGGAGCAGGCTGATACATCAACACTGGGGCTGAAATATTCTTCACTACATCATGTTGGGAAAAAAAAGGTGAGAAAAGCTATTTTTGAAATTACTGATGCATATACAGTTTATCTTTAAGATTTGCTGACACTCCAATCCCTGTGGAGATCCAGTGCAACAGACAGCCAGTAGGCGACAGTGGGGGGCGGGGGCAGCTACACCTTTACCTGTGACTCTCCCACGACAAATCTTGAGCCGCCAAATTACAGGCGAGCTCTGCAGAGAGACCCTTTATTGGATCTGACCAGCTCACTTCCTCTCCATACCAAAGGCATTGCATGCTGGGCTTATTTTGATGTGGCATGTAAGCATAATTAGAGGTCCCATAAAAGCAGGGGGGGGGGGGGGGGGGGAGTCTTTTCCCTTTGTCGGGTGTTACGGGGTGGGCACAAGGGGTAGTGATCAGATCCCCTTGCCTACATGTTGTACTGTAGGAGCTGCAGCCATTAGAACATTGATGCACACAGAAATCAGTGTCAAACTAGAGCCAGTGTGTTTGTGCTTTCTGCACAGGTTGAGGTTAGTGTATTTTCTCAAGGGGCCTCCTGAAGTTTCAGGTTTCCAGGCTTTACAGATCGATGCAAAGTAGATAATCTACGGCACGCACACAGAAGAGCACACTAACATGGAAAATGTGTGCATACAGTGTTTGGCCTTCTCTATAAACACTGAGACATTAAGAACCCTCCCAAGGACTCTTGTGTACATATACAGGGCTCTTCTACACATTAAGGGCACCTGGCATGGGGCATCAATTTTATAGACTGGTGAATATGCTTTGTTACCATTGGTAACCACAGAGTTTTTCGAGGGTGAACTGCTTGTGTGATCACAAACAGCCGTTTATTTTTCACCCTGATTTTAAATTGAATTTTCCTGCCAGCCCCAAAGTAAAATTCCCAAGTGAAGTCTGGGTGAGCTGGTGTGTGAACACAGCAGTCACCATTTAGGAAAGATCACTTCGAGTGAGAGGGTGAGCTGGAGCTGATGACGTTTATATCATGGAACCGGTTACCGACTGGTGCGATCGTCGTGCACCTAATAAAACAACTCTGTACTCTTTTCTGTTTGACAGTTTGTTCGATGATACTATGAATATGTCCCATTACATGTAACATTGATATAAAGGCAAAGACTGCTACCACCCAACCCCTAACACACATACACACACACACAAGCACACACACACACACACACACACACACACACAAGCACACACACACAAGCACACATAAACACTCCAGTCCAACAGGGAAAGTTTCCGGTTGTAAGATTCATATGTGAACAACAACGACTGAGGAAGATTTCAGGGGCAGCTTTTCCTGATATTTTCTTGAAAGCCAACTTTTTTGTTGAGTTGAAGAGAAACTCAATACCAATCCCACGTTGATACAGGAAATACTAAGCTACTTCTTGCAGCTGGTTAGCTTAGCATGAAGAATGGACCTGGGAAAAACAGCTAGCAAGGCTTTCTCTGAAGAGAAACAAAATTGTCTTAATACACATCTAAGTTTGTGAATCAACACGTCATTCGATCTACAAAGAAAATGTTAGGTGTTTTTTTTTGCTATGTGGAAAAATGTTTTGAACTATTTCTTGACATTTCCAGACTCGACTGGTTGTGTACCAACTGCACCTCGCCAAGACTGAACCTTGTCATGGTCACTGTACAACTGAGCATTAAACTAAAAAGGTACAACATTAAATTAGCTGGTTTTAGTGCTAATAGGGGGATTTTGTAAGCTTCAGAGAGCTAGCATAGCTGCCCCAACTTCTTTCTGTGCTAAGCTAAACTAGTTAGCATCCGGCACCATGCTCATAAGTGTATTTTCCTTAAAAGTTGATTTACTTTATATAACAAACAGCAAAGGGGAAATTGTCAATTTTAACTATTCTAATGGCTAAATTCATTGGGGAAAAAACACAATGAATGCCTGTTGTATCTACGTCATTACCTCTAAACAGCTCTTCATTGAGGTGTGTATTAGTAATGTGAGAGCTAAGTAGTCTGGAAGTGCATTTCAGTGTAAGCCTGAGGGGCTCCATCTCCGGCTCTGGGCAGCTCTCCTACCTGTGAAGCCCTTGTATGAGTCATTTTTTCAAAAAATACTCCTTTTGTGTTGTTGTTTTATGTGTAGCACTTACAAATGATTCCCACATTAGACTTTTACAGCCCAATAAACTTGAGAGAATCGGACCAAATTGGCTGGTCACATTTAGTAGCTTTATAAGGAAACGTATTAAGGTGTAATTGCTTCGGGGGGAGTGTGCAATTGAAGGAACGGGCTGTGGTGAGAGGTACAAAAATCACCCTTGCACTCTGGAGGGACACTGCGGTTTTTGTGTACCGCTCAGGAGTTTGCAATCACAGTCAGGAAATATGGATTGTATTAGGAGATTTTATACAATGAGTTTTATTTCACATTTCCGGAAAAAAATGAAGGTTTACAGTGAGGTAAGAAATGTACCTGAAATAAAACCATCTGTTGGCATTTAACTTAACCAGCGAATGTGAACCTTTGATAATAATCGTTGAGGATAGGAGAGGATCCCCTGGTGTATTCATTTTCATTTTTTATGTCATTTTTTCTTTTCTTTTTTCTTCCATTATATGTATGTTGTTGTTGACAGCATACATACATGTTGTTTTTTGTTGATGTAAAGCACTTTGTGACCTTTGTCTGCGAAAAGCGCTATATAAATAAACTTTATTATTATTATTATTATTATTATTATTATTATTATTATTATTATTCAAGGGTGAAAAAAGGAAACAAAAGGACCAAATATACTTAAAATGAAAGTTAGTTGTGACATGAAAAAGCAGAAGCATTGCAAAAACCCGATTTCTCATCCATGTGAAATAGACATGGAGCAAAAACCAAAGAGCTGATGGATGAATATGGATATCTCATCTCTCTGACTCTGCTCCTTCAATTCACAGCCTACCACATAAAGAATAATCTAGACTATTAGACTGATTAGGATTGATTGCATTTTCAGATACAGGAAAAGACGGGAAATTCGTTTTTTTTTTTTCCAAGGGGAAAAGCGAGAAAGAGTGAATCGGATCATCCCTACTTTGTCACATGGTCCCAAAAAGAATCTCTCTCTGTGCCTCTCTCTCTCTCTGTAGAAAGTTCATGCCACTGCATGTTTTTTCCTCTACTGAGCTTTTTCGGCAGTGTAGCATGGCATGAGCGCACTGAGGAGCCTTTCACTGGCTTCATCTGATACCGCTGTGACTCGGAGAAGGAGCTGCGCTACAGGCCAGGATCGACATGCATGGGTTAGTAGGTCAAACAAGGAGCTAGTCTTTCGACAGAGTTCGGAGGCTGGGTCAGACTAATGTGATTTATCAATACAGCACATAAGTGAATCATTGTCCTTAATGGCCATGATAATCCCCGAGACAGACCGTAGACATGATTGGTGGAAGACTTGGGGCGGGTGAGGCTGGGGGGGGGGGGGGGGGGGGGCATGTGTCATTCTGCACTTGATGTCTTGATTAGAGCATCAGCAACATGCACCTGTTATGTATCTGTAAATCTCCCTCATCCTTCTCTCTTTCTCACACACACACACTCTCTCTCTCACACACACATTTTCACTCATCGAGGCTTGGCTGATGGGGCCTGGGAGAGAAAAGACAGAGCTCTGTTCCTTGACGCCGGAGCTCCGGCTCAGGTCAAGACTCGGCTCGCTGTAATCCCTCTCAGGTGATGCTGTTCACATTCAGCCGTTTCCAGCTGATCTGCTTAAATGCGCCTTCCTCATCCCCTAAAAAGCCCCCACCTCTGCTCAGCCAGCACCGACTCAGAGGACGACGAGAACAGGGGGGGGGGGGGTTGCTGTTGTTTTTCAAAACTGTCAAATGTCAGGCTTTTCAACATTTCCTTCAAGTGACCAAACTGCTGTTTCATGTTCATAAATAAAACAAAGTCAGGAAGCAAGGCTCACATCACCTGGATTAGAGTGGCATCATGTGAGAAGGCCTCGTTAACAGACATGCCATCTGCAGGGCTTTTTCACTTTTTCCAAAGGCAAGAGTGGCAAGGCTTGTGTAAAAAAAAGCAGCCTCTTGGAGCGTTTCCTCTCCTCACTAGGCACTTAATCAACGTATTATATTGCACTGAAGTACTTGGTTCCAACATTAACACTTACACCCACAAACCTGGGATTTTGTGTGAGCTTTCAGCACACAGAGGGCCTGATTTCCTCTGGCTTAGAAAGAGAGGCAACTGTTTGAATGCTGATCTGCACACGAGATGCTCTGATTCTTAAAATTTATACCATCAAAAACTACTTTTGACTTTAAAATATTTGCCAAATCACGATATTTTCTGTTTAATTCTCAACAAACTAAATCAGAAAGTTACTCAGGAAAGTCAATGTTTGAGGTTCTAAGTTTGTTTGCTGAAAGAAGGGGATAGTCTGAAACACATTTTTGACTGACACACTTTTTGTGTATTTTTGCATCAAAAACAGTCCACACACACCCCTGCTGCTGACTGTCATCAACTGCACAACAGTTATGCATCTCTGACCTCACTCCCTCCAACTTCATATGCTGCACTGGTTTCATCCAATCACGCTTTGTCCTTCAAAACATCTGGGAACACTGTTAAAGTAACAGATTACACAGTTGAATATGATCTGAACCATCCTGCAGCCTGCTGGGAATTCAAATTTGGGATTTCTGAGTACACATGGAGGGTTAACAGTATCAGATGGCAACTTTTCACCACTTTTGCCTGTTGTTACCCATTCATTACCTGTTTAAACTTCTTAGGGGCCCACTGTGCGCCTCTGTTCCTCCAGGCTGCATTTGGTAGTCCAGCCTGATTTTATGTAGTCAGCAGGTGGCATCATTAGCCAGAGAATAAAAATGAAAAGTTATACCCTTGTGTCGAGCAATGATATCATAGAAAGGCTCGTTGGCATCTTGGACAGGATAGGGGGTAAGGAGGTGTAAATTTAATATGTTTTGTCATCTGTTTTACATGAAAATAATGTATATGTACAGCTACCGCAGCCAAATGGAAGGTTGGGTCTTGCCATGCAGTGAGGGAGCAAGACAAGATCAGCCCAGAAACCACACTAAGATCCCAATCTTGCCTCCACTCGTACATTTTAGGAGACTTGAGTCATGAGCAATGGCTGTTTTTCTCCTTGACATCCCCTAATTATAATGGCATCTCAATCCCTTACACCTCACTCGGTTATGTGGCTACACACGCGCAGTATTTTAATGGCAGAACTTTTTTTCTAACATGCATGTAAAAATGAAAAAGGCATTTGTTGAATTATGTGTTTTGTTACGCATAAAGCAGTTACGACTGGGGGAGCGGAGAGTGGCCAAATTGAGGTTTGAACATGTCTGGGTCTCAACACTCCTGAACAGTTTGGATTGCTCCCCGTGCATGCCAGACCGGCTGTGTATAAAGCTGTCACAGGAACCTTGAGGGCTAGAAAAATATTCAAGCATTTCTGGGCCTATTGGACGATGATCTCTTACACATGCTTCTTTCAATATAACCGTGATAAATAAAGGAAGGAAGCAAATACCGAAAACTTGGCTGGCTGCCAGTGCTTGCAAGAATGGCACTTTTGGCCCAAAGGGCTATTGCCCCCCACCCCAGGTAGACGCGCACACACACACACACACACACACTTTTTCACTCCCAGCACAACTGTAAGGTAAAAACCTGTACATATTTACATGGGATTAGTTTGACAAGTGTAACATCCGGCGGTTACACTGGCTGTAACAATGTGTAGCTTATAGTACTCAGCCTAAAGCTGTTCTTAAGGTCAAATGTGTCAGTTAACCCCCTGATCTCATCTACTCCCCCCCCCCCCCCTTTATTCCTCTCTCTCCAACTCTCCACCTCTACTTGACACAAACACAACACATAAAGACACACCTTGAGACAAATGCTAACACTGGGTCTTACTGCTTGACCGTCCAAAATACCCTCCGGATTGAAGCAGTTCCAACAAAAAAAAAAAGATTGATCATACCAAGAAAATTGCATTCCATCCCCTACTATCTAAGATCACACAGTCCTCCGAGAAAGAAACACACAGAGGAGCTGAGAAACGTGTGTGTGCCAGTACCCTGCAGTGATTGCCTGATTATTTGCAGATGGGCAGTGGAGGGCTTGCAGAGTGTGGAGGTTCCCCCTGGCACGCAGCGCATATGATTAAATCTGTGATTGCCGTACAATTTACAAGACCCCCTCCACTCTGACTTTAAATGACTTTTTATACTGTACTGCCACACTAGGCTGACGGTTTTAGAGCTGCCTATAAGACCGTTTAAGGGTCCCTGTGCTGTGCGCGACCTGGCTGGACCAAGTCTCCTCCATGGTCACCCTCAGGATCGCTGTGATGTGTTATGTCACAGGTCTGAGGAGGACTCGACGGGGGCTACTCTCCTAATCCCACTGTCTCCTCATTCATTCAGAGTATAGAGTAGTATTTACAAAGGGGCTGATCCCCTCCTCAACCCTCTGCACCTCCGCTGAGCGATTGTTATGCGGGTTTCCTACCAACTGTTCAAAGTGGTTATGCGATCAATTAAAACCAGCTTAGGGGGCTGGAGTGGAGATGTGCAATTCATAAGTCAGAGGAAGGGGATTCCGTATCTATTCATTAAATAACTCCCACTATACGACCCCCTACCCTCACATAAGCCGCGAACTCTCTATAGACGGATACGCGCCAGCAGCTTTTTAGCAGTTTCACATGTAAATAATATAGGGGAGCCCTTTGTTGGGGCCACAGCATCGTGTGGAAGTAGCGTTAACAGCCCGTCTGACAGCGTGCTTTAAACACTATTAGCCAATTCACTGACGCAACATGTTTTATTGTTAATTTTGTAAAGCCACACGAGTGGCCAATTTTGCGCACATTTTACGCATAAGCTACCGGCTTTGAAATCGTTACATAAAACTGAAAAAAAAAAGTTATTACAAGATGTTCATTAGATACTTTAGAAGCTAAAAGACTGATTTCGTGGTTTGAATTCAAATATTCTTTCAGTAGGAATTTCTTAAATTATTCTGAATGAAAATATGTGTTGCACGATAATTCTCAAATTTGAGCACGTAATAATCAAACTAAGATATTATTTGATTATTTTTCAGACTTCCGCCTGCATTGTGCGCGTTGTAATATATGGGACCATACAGATAATGTGTGCACAGTAATGACAAAGGTTAGAAAACGGACTTAGAATGTGCGCGAAACCTTGTTTGGGGCTGTTGCCGTTGCCTCCCGTAACCCATACAAACTCCGTGAACATTGAAGCTTTTCTAAGACCTGTAGACTGAAACATCGTGTTACCTCTTTTGTTTCTCCTCCAGCGGTGCGAAGGCGCCTGACAGTTGCTGTACTCCATACAGTTCAATACGATCAGGGCAAAGGAGAAGAGTCGAAACTGCATCTGGACGGCGATCTGTTGTTCGGACTCCAGTAAAAAGGTGCCAGCGGGGCTCAGGATGAATGATCTGACTTTGTTATGTCCTCCTCCAGTTTCTTTAGTCGCTCTTCAAACGTGTCAAACACCCGACGAGATGCGACATGTTATCACGTCGCCGATTGGAATCATTTTATGAAGCGCGCGGATCCTCCAGTCACTAAAAGTGTCCGTTTTGGTGCGCTGCGGGAAGAATGACAAAGGAGATTACTGTGATAACTGTAATGAAATCAACACCTTACTTAACAATGATGCTTGGGAGTGATAAGAGGGGATCAAAACTAAATATGCCCAGCTCTTCTGTGTGTAAATGTGGTAGAACAATCAGGATGCAAAGGCTATGCGTACTGCTCAAACGCCCCTTCCAAAAACAAGCGCAACCGTGCGTAATAGTCGCCCAAACGCTCCGTGAAATAACGTGTCGGTGTATACCTTGCCTCAGATGAAGTGTAATTCCGCTCCGGTCAACTTTTTAGGTTCCGTCTGAGTGCAAGTGCGGCTCGGGAACATGCAGCATCCCTCTTTGGTTGAGGAGCTGTTGTCTCCAGAAGAGAGCGGAGGTTCTCGGAGCAGGAAAAAAAAGGATGTCGCGGTGAGTGGAGAGTTTTGGGTTCCTTTCCTCCTCTTAGTAGAAGTTTAGATTCCGTTTACCTGCGCTTCCTCTCTCAAGCTCGTGCTGTCCGTGTCCTGTATAGCCGCAGAATCTCACATGTGTTGCTTGATATACAGCGGAAAACAAGAGCCGGTGAGTGAGTGAGTGAGTGAGTGCGTGTGAGCGTTTTGCGCGCTGCCGAGGTTGACTGACTCTGGACTGGTCCTGATGCTTGCTGCCTTTTTCCTCATATAGCACTGAGACGATGTCACGTGTGGAGGTTTCTAGTTTTGTGTTTTCTTCTTATTTAAGATGTTGAGGATGACATTCAGCGTAGTCTCCCCCCACCTCCCCACAACCCCCGCGCACTCACCCACACTGGCCGGTAGTGGCTGCCTCTGGGTCCTAGTGAGCGTAAAAAGCTGGAAACAGGAAAGGACTTCTTTTTTTTTGCAGAGGATATGGGACTGTAGCTTGTGTGCAACATTGATCCTACTGTTACAACTTTCAGATTATTCGTTTTATTCATCGAGTATCACAGATACATTTCCATTGTATCATCACGTATTTGACTAATTTCCCATAATATATTTCTTCTTTAAGTTTGAAATTAAAGTTTGATGAGCCCCCCTCAATTGAGTCAAATTGAAATGGTAATTGCAACATAGTCAATCTTACTTTCTTGGTTAGGCTTTCTTGCACTGATGATAACTATTTAATAATTAGAGGTTCACCCAAAAAAAAAGGAAATTATATGCAGGATGTGCGGTGGTGTGTGTTGGGCCTGCAAGTCAACCATCTCATCACGCCTCTTATATTGCGCACCCCTTCCCCTCTCTACTCTGAAATGAATGATAATCGTTGTTGAGGCTGTAATTGTTGAGCATGTAGGTTATAAATCAGTCAATAAGTTCAGGGTTTTGAAGACTCGGGCCTTTCATGCTGACCCGGGCGACCTCATCAACAGAAACACATGAGATGTTTAATGGAGGCAGAGATTTTCCTTCAGCCTTTCGGCTGCTGGCACTCATCCACGCTTACTGCACGTCAATTACAATTACAGAGCCGAGACGAAGTGTGGCAGCAGCGTTGGTATAAAAAGAGAATATGTGGATGAATATAGAGGGCTGAAACACTCCACACACACTTTAAGGGCTATTTTATCCCACTCAGCCGCTGCTCCACGTCCTGATTGAAGCACAACTTGTGAATGCTCTACCTCCTTCTGCCACTAGGTGTGGCACTTAATCTTTTATTTATTTGAGGAAATGATTTTCATGTGAAGACTGTTATTCTGCACCCGTAAAATTAATGTGAAGTCACAACACAAACCTTCCATAGCATTGTTTAAGCACGAACATAGTGATAGAATGTCTTAAATAATTAATTAATAAATCAATCAACTTCCTCTTCTCATATTAAAAAATACACATTTTTCATTTACATAATTATGTTATCCTTTGAAGCCCAAAGAAACCAGTAAATGAACAGGAGACATCGTTCCCTCACTCAAACACACAGAAGGACAAGTTTCCATTTTGTCACTGGAAGTGATAGAAAAAAATATCTGTGGGGGGAAAACCTCTACAAAAAAAAGGAGGAATCATGGTTGTTTCCTTGCCAAAACCTATAGTGACCTTTGTCCTGACTTTGTTTATTTATTTATCCAGAGAGCAATGACAGACATTGTGGTCAGGAGGGCTGTTAGCCGCAGGCTGTGCCGTTGGTTTGGAATCCTCTCTAAAACAACATGAGAAAGTGCACGGTTAAGGTGAATGTGATAATTTAGGCCTCCGGCACTTTTATTTTCATGATGTGTCATGGAGAAGAGAGCCGGTAAACCAATCACTTTATTCTCGCCATCCCTCCTCTCTCTTCTCTCTCTCTCCTCTCCTCTCCTCTCCCCCTCCCTCCTTCCCTTTGCATTGCACATAAGTGAGGTGACGTCAGCATTTGGATTCTTGGCTAGGAGCCCTCAGTGCCATAACAGCAATGAAGGAATCTGCTATACCCTCTGTGGATCACAGATCCAGACTGGACACTCTTCAGCGTGGGCTGATGTCATGCTTTTGCTTAGGTAAAAAGTCAGAAAAATGTTCCAGGCCACAGTGGACATCTAAGTCAGGATCTTCTAAATGTCAGAGAGTGAGGCCAGCTGAGAAAGTTCAAGTTAAAGTTAGAAACTTCCCCTGTTTGTAGCTGGAATGAGACAAATATCAATGTCCTGAAATACTCTGAAATGACATTTGGAAACAGAGCAGAATTACAGTCCACATGTACAAATACACTTTGACCATCTCCACAGTTGGAATCTTAAGGTCAGTTGAGTAGCTGCTCTGGAGCTTGACCCTAAATATGAACTTAAATAAAAGGAGATGTACATCTACAGGTCACAGACACCCTGAAATCTCCATGTGCTGATGAACATTGTGATATGATCACAAAGTGAACATCTTTTAAACAGACCTACAGGTGAGATCGCTTTTCAACTGCTTTATGATGACTCGAATAATCAGTGTCAATGTCAATGTGCAAATCAAATTGACTTCAAGGGATTTTGAAGTTTTCAAAGTTAAAACATGTAATTAAGAGCTTTTAGGTTCTCTAAAAGATATGATTGTAAAATAAAGGGTACATTTATGCTTCTCTTTAAACTATTTTCCCTCCTGAAAGCCAGATGGACACAAGCAGGTCTGCCAAATTTGATCTTTTTTTTTTCTAAATGTGTAATTGCATGGGATGTTTTTGTTTCCGAACTTAAACGTTTGATTGTTTCTTACTTTCATGTTGGATTAAAAAAAAAAGTGATGGAGACTTGAGTTTCAGGGACATCAAGTCAACACCTAGGTTTGATTTCATCATTTTTTTTTTAAACAAACACATGGGGTTTTCTTCCTGAAAAACACATTTGGTGAGGTCAACCATTCAGACACGTTGCAGTAACCAGCTTGAAGGGCTGCGGTTGGCAGCGGGGACTGACTTATTGTAGGCTCAAACAAAACAAATGGAAACAAAAACAGAGCAGTGCTGAAAGATGGGACCTTCATGCTCTCCATCTGTGGGTCCTGAGTAGGTGCATAAATTACACCTGCATGGGGAACTGTAATGACGGACATACGGCAGCAGTACAGGGCAGCTTCTTTCCCCTCTTAAAATACGTTTATAAGCTTCATATATTTCCATGGTCACAATTCAATGAATGATTTTGTAGTTGGTTGGTTCAGTTCAGAGTTGACAACATAAAGAGAGAAGGTCCATATTGTATATGGACTGTATATTCTTTAAGATAAAAGTGTTCAAGAGTCTGTTAGTCACTGAGACCCTCTTTGCACTTTCCAGACTTCTGAATTGGCCGAATAAAAAAAAAGTGTTTTTGAATGTAAAAACATGGGTAGTAAAATGCCATGAGAAATATTACTTGTGAAGGAATGAAGGCCTGAAAGTAAGCAGGTGGGCTGGAGAGAGGCAGACGACTGAGTTATGAGAAGGTCGAAAAGCAGAGAGGAGCGGGGGTGGGGTGGAACATTTAAAAGATTGTGTCCGTCTGGCTAATGGTTCTTTATGGCTCCCTCATGTCCTCGGATGGGAAGGATGACTGGCAGAGTGTGTGACCACTGGTAACTGTACATCACCTTTGTTCGCCCCCTCCGGCTGACGGCCCACTCAGCGAGACGTCTGCCACGGTGAAGCGAACCACTAAAACACCATAAAACCGACAGACTAAACAGCCATTCATCATTACAGCGCACACATGAGCCGCATCACACGCAGGAGTCTTAACTGTCCCACTCGGTGACTCAATGTGCACATTAAAACTTCATCAAGTATTACTGATAGAAAAAAAAGGCTGACCACTGAAACCTCAACCACTGTTTGTAATGTCCAGAAATAAGGCAATCATGGGTGAGAATGGTTTTGTTGGTCACTTTTATTGAACTGGTGATGACTTGAACCAAGTGCAAAAGCAGCACTGTGCTCCGAGTCAAGTGTGGAAAAAAACAAGTCATACAATGAGTAAGACGGGTCCATCTTCGTTGTGTCACTAAAATCCAGCTTCCTGACCTGCCCAGTTTGGTGTCTGGAAGAAAAGCATGAAGGAAACGTTGGATTAAGACCATGCAAGATCACGTCGACTGATGAAAAGTACATTTTGTTGTTGAGGTACATGTGCGAGCAGTTAAGTGCTGTCGTTTTCCTCGTAGCAGTGTGTAATGTGTGTGTTCTGTTGGTAAGCTCTGGGTGGCTGTGAGAGTTGACAGGGACTCCAAGCAGTCAGCCCAGATGGCAGGCAGTAAATGTTCTCTATATGTAAGTGATTTGTAGCCTTGAGGACAGCAGGACGTAATGGTGCTCTGTGAGTTGTTTGCAGCCTCTTTTGTCTAATTACAAAAACTCCTTAATGAGGGGGGGGGGCTTTGCTTTTTTTTTACAGGGCAGGGTTATGGCTGCACTCATGCTGCAGATATTCAAACAATCAGGAGGAGGGTAATTGAGCACATCAAAAGATAGCCTCTTAAGAGCTGCACAGTTAAAAAAGTGAACATTAACATGTCTGTTGTAACTTTGTGGCCTTGGTGCTGTCAGGTGTCCGCTGAGGGATCCGAGCC
Source organism: Labrus mixtus (assembly GCF_963584025.1). Lineage (NCBI taxonomy): Eukaryota > Metazoa > Chordata > Actinopteri > Labriformes > Labridae > Labrus > Labrus mixtus. The sequence goes on from NC_083622.1 coordinate 28,029,335, forward strand.
ATCAATCTACTCTGACACACATGCGTGTCTCTGCGGAGTGTGTGCGGCTCACAGCTCCAGTTCAGAGGATGTGCGTGATTATGAAGGCTTGAAGGGTCTACATACCACTAAAATGCACAAGGTCAACATCAAAAACACACTTAAATGGGATGACTGGACCCTGAGCCAGACATCTGCAACAGGTCCTAAGTGCAGGGAACTCCAGGCTTTGAGTAATGTTCACCCAAAGCCAGTGTGAGGGTCCACTTTATTTACGCTGCTGAGCTGAGTCACAGAGCTCAGGCATCGTTTTATGGTTGTTTGGAATCTACCTTGTCATTAGGCCTTTGAAGAGCAATGGAGGGATGAAAGCGTTAGCTCTGTTAAACTTGCTCTTACTGGCTTATTTCGTGTAAAGAGAGCTTTTGTTGATGGCTGTTCATCAACATTCTTTCCCCTTGTTGTTCAGGGCTGATCATTTGAGAAGCTTTGAACTGCCCTGTATTCGTGTTGACCTTCTAGCAATCCGATGGTGTAAGGGAGGGTTCCACCAGTGCACAGTGTGGGTGCTGGTTTGTGTGCGTTCTGTATGTACATTATGTGCGTTTCTCACCTCAGCCTTGTTGCTGTGGGCCTGCTTTTTCTCAATATTCATGGCCAACATTTGGCTGCGGAACGAAAGGCTCTTGGTCTTCTCAATCACCTGCTGGTAAGGTGATACGGCGTTGTTTCCCATGACCACATGGCCCTTGAAATATGAAGGGGAAAAAAAAGTCAAAAACGTCAACAATAAAACCAATAAGCCCCTCAAATTTGGTCTTACAGACACGTCACCCTGCAGAAACACCACCCTACCAACACCAATCAAAGGCTGCTCGGGTCCCGTTCACATGTACTGTAGGAATATCTCCATAATTCTATGTCATTCTCCAGGACTGGGCTGTGATTTGCTGATTACAGAGAACTGTTGTGATGTGTACGCTAAAGCATGCAGGTTCAACATGGTGCCTCAGGAAGGGGAACCTAACAAGGGTGAAATATTATGGTAACGTCCTTAGAGCAGTGGTTCCCAAAGTGGGGGTTGGGACCCCTTGGGGGGGCCGCGAGCCTCTAAGAGGGGGGTCGCAGGACGCCTTAAAAAACGAATAAAAACAAAGAAAACTGATGCAAATTTAAAATAATTTAATGCTGTATATTGTACCAATATGGTATAAAAGATACATAAAGTAGTTCAATTTAAAATAAAACCACATCGTCAAGTGACATGAGGTGTGGCTGTCTGCTACAATATATTCCTTAATATGCTAGTCTCTGTCACCCTTACTTTGGGTTTCACAAACTGAAAATTGTGTGAACTACTGCCTTATAACGTCCTCTTCAATAATAATAAAAAAGGACATAAATAAAACAGGAGGAGCAACAAAAAGAACTACATGACTAGCAGCACTGTTCACAATTCAAAACAAATGGCTGGATAAACAGATTTAAATTAATTTGTCAAGTTATGAGCTAACTTCTGAAGGGTAAGGAAAACAAAAAAGGCCTCACCAGTTTGGAGTCTATCTTTGCATCCAGCCGGGCGTTGCGGATGAGGTTGACGATCCATCTCTCTGCTTCCTCAGGGGACATGTTGAGTTTGTCTGCTAGCATGCTGTCAGAGAAACAGAGACAGAGGGGGCTCTAACATGAGTATGAAGAAGACTGAACCCTTCTTACGACATGGGACTTGTATTACACTGCTCTAGGGCCTCATAAAAGTATTGAGGGCAATGTAAACATGCTAACACACTACATTAAGATGGTTAATGATGAAAACAGTAAACCGAAGCATCACTGTAAGCACTTAAGCGAGATGAGATAAGCATTGACCTTAAAGTGAAGCTGAAGAGAAGAAGAGGTTGAGCTAATTCAGCTGCTAGCAAAGTCTTGACAATATTATGAAAAACTGAATTTATAAAACAATATGTCATACTTGAAATAAAAAATGACACATGTTGAATAAGTATTACTTAAGTAAAATAAGAGGCTATCTGCACAGGGTGTTTTAAATCACAGTCTCTGCAGGTGGTTGGCTCAAGGTAAGATGACTACTAGAACTGGGCCGCTGCTTACTTAATGTGTTGCTGTATCATTACATATACATGGTGCCAAATAGCTCTTATTTAACACTTAATTACATTGTGATAGAGTTTGCTAATCAAATGCCAAACGACATGCCACTTATGGCATCCAGCAGTGTAAATCTATGGCCAACATGTTGGCCATGATGGCTGTTCATCATGAGCCTGGATTTGCCCAAGATGTCTGCCTCTTGAAAGCTTTCTCTTGCCACTGTAACTTTTGCTAAATGTTGCTAAGTGCTACGCTCATGATGGATTAACGCTGGGTCTTTAGAAAAAGCAGGTAATAGATCTTAGTTGCTATTTTACAAAGTGTCTTGAGGTAACACTTTTTATGAATTGGGGATTTACAAATAAAGATTGATTGATTAAGTTAAACCGTGAAAAACAAGAAGCTTCTCTACTAATGTAAGTTTGATTTACAGACTTAAATTAATAAGTCAAATTCCCCATGTGAGCCTCTGTGGTTGCTTGTGCATTTTTGAGGTACCGCCGTTCAGGTCTCTCTCTCTCTCTCTCTCTCTCTACCTGGATGTTAGAGGGCTTCATGACAGTGGTCCAAACACTGACTGTCCCTCTAAATGAAAGCCAGGTTGCTCTCTGATACATCTAGACGTGGATGTGTCACAGTAGAGGGAGGGGACGTATGAGGGTGGCTGGTATTCTTTGATCCAAAGCTTTCCCCAGTGCAGCTGGCTTCCCTTGTGGCTTTCAACATAACTAGACCCCCCCCCCCCCCCCAGATACCCCCATCTAGACCCCCTTCCCCCTACATTTCCTGCCCCCTTCCTTCTGCCTGACCCCATCTCCCTCCACGCCTACCACATTTCATATAAGGGCCCCAATAAATGTCCTCAACCCCTCTGTGCACTGCCCACAATTACTACAGCAACCCTACCTCTTATGTCAAAAGCATGAACCCCCCCACCCCCTAAAAACCTTACAAAAACACATCCATAATGAAATACTGTACGTGCACATTAGTCATTGTATGTTTGTAGAAAATAACAGCCTATATAAAAACAATTTACTCTACTAATTATTACTTCCTGGTCCATTCATCATATTTTGTGAGACTCGTTCAGTGAGGAAGCTAGAATTTGGGCAGCCCACACAACTTCTCACACCACAGCACACCACACTTTTTAAACCGTCTTTTTCTTGAAAAAGATTATTTTGTTGGAAAGCAATCTAATTTAGGATTAGTGATAATGGCTGTCTTACCTCAAGATGAAAAAAAGAAAAGAAAAGACTACCACTTTCTAACCCATGATTGCCGGTCAAATGGTGGCAAAACCACATAAAGGAGGGAAGTGGAATGATGTCAGTGTGTCTGGATTGGGCATTAAAAGCATAAACAACAAACATTACCTCAGCATAATAAGCAAAATAGAGTTTGGTCTCCAAGTGACAGTGCATATCTCTCAACACTTTCACCACAGTGAAGTGATGAAGGAAGCGAATAATGAGACAGAAAAGCTTGAGTTGGGAGATGATGTGTATCTCTGTATGTGTATCTCTGCAGCTCACAGGAGGGAGAGAGGATACAATGAGTCAGATGGACCCGTCACTTACACACTAACAAACTACTACTACTGCTCTGCTTGACAGCAGATTACATTCCAGGTCATCAGAATCTGAAGAAAATGATGCCTGACAATGAAATTGCTCCTATGGATCATTATTGGGAGCCTAACAAGTTTGGAAACGTGTCAGCCGCGTAATGACGCAAGTTAAAGTTGAGATGGATAACACATGTCGGTGATCACACATTGACGCTATTAACATCAAGGATTTTAGTCAGCCGGGCTAAATCGTGCTAATGTAGAGCAAATGTTCAACTCTATATCATTCTATTCAATGATATGCAACAAAAACAGACAACACCTACGAAGAAAACCCTCCATTACACTCATTTAAAAACACACTCATGTATTTGCCTAAGAATCAAGTCATCTAAAGCTAATCAGAATCAAATTTGTTATTGGTTCCCATTTTAGCTGTGTGATTAAGTGATTGCTGCGCAGGGGTGCTGGGTATTTTGTTTGGCAATTCAGTAAAGTGGGGGCACATGTCAGTCAAGTCCAGGTCAGATATGATGATCAAAACAAACATGATCTGGTTTCCTCGCCGGGGAGCTGAGCTAACCCCGAACCCCTCTAAACGTGATCTGTGCAGGAAAACACAGGAACACAGAGTGCCCCAAAAGGCCCAGGGCCTTGACCTGTACACGCCAAATCCTCTAATCTAATTTATAAAAGAAAATCTGGCAATGTTTTTCTCCCAGGAAGGACATTTGTATATCAGAGGAGGGTTTAACTTTACTTTATCTCATTGTCTCTCTGTGAGGTGTACAGCAGCTAACACTACTTAAACCTCAAAGTGAAAAAAAAAAAAAAAAGAAGGAGGGAAAAAGAAAGACAAGAAGGGAGATGTGAGGGGGGGGGGGGGAGCAGGGAATGGGTCTGACTTAAACAACCTACACTATTGACATCCTTTGGCCCTAAAGCCAAGTAGACAGCCTCTATGACTGGTTTTGTTTTACACAACCATGATCCTGTTCCTTTGGGGAGAGGGGATCACTTTCATTTCGACCCTTTCCTCACTCTGGCTCCTGAGCTTTCGACTTCAGGCTAGGGGACTCCTTTGGGTCACAATACCAACCTCACACATGAAGAGGGAGGTCATGCACTGAGGTCTAAGTCTGTTAGAGGAGAATTTAGGGGGCTTCCTTCTCAAAAGTAGACCCCTTCTTAACATGACTGCTCTGAAATGAATGCATTGTTAAACACTAACATATGATAGCATTTGGGACTGCAAGCCATTTGGAGCAACCTCGCTTTCGGCTTGGGGTAAAATTGATTTTCGGGGAAACCGAAATGATCGTGTGGTATTTTTAATGACTCAATTGTGAGGTGGAAAGATCTTCAGTGTTACATCCAAATACACAAGACACTCTTTCCAACTACCAGGGAGCTGTTGTGTACAAATACTACCTTGTGATGAGGGGAAAAACTGCCCAAATCATCATGTGTCTGAAGCATTTACTCTTGATGTCAAAGGACAAGTGTGCATTTGAGGTCAATGCAGAACCCCTCCACTGAGACATGCATGGAAGGACAAAGGAAATAAAGCCTTTAAATCAAACAGGGGAAACAAAGCTCAATTGGAAACACACTCAGGACACTGAAAAGTCTAGACCAAAAGATGTGTGTATTCAATTACAAGTGCAGGCTGAATCCCACTTTCACTGCCTACAGTAAGTTTTACATAAGCCTTTGTTGCATAAAATAACTCAATTACGCCAACTTCTGGTCGACTTTTGTGTCCTGAGCTGTGGGCAAACGGCGAGCTAAATATCTGTGAAACCATCATGGCCAACAGCTGTAAAAATGTCCTCATTAAAAACAGCCATCAAATTCATTTGGGTCCACGCTTGGGTGAAGAGGGATTCGGGTAGAGGACTAATGACTTGGAATTTGGGTGTCTTTCAAAAATAGACATGTTCTGTCATTCGTCATAACACCAACGAAAATAAACATGGAAATCCCTGAAACTGCCCCGATATGCTGCGTCTGCTTCAGAGACGTCAACTTACCGAGGGCCCGGGACGTAGAAAAAAGGTGAAAAGTAGAAAAATCACCGTTCGACTTCCTCTTTCTGTGTGACCACTAACCTTTGTGGTCTTTAACAAGTAAATGGATCCAATTGCAGTCAGTCTGCCAAAAAGAACCAGGACTCCTAATCAATTCCAGACAATCTGCAACAGGAGATTTCGACAGGGCCTGATCATGTTCCAAGGTTCAACCTTGACTACAGACCTCCACGGCTCTATATAACAGTCGATGCAATCATTTTCGTGTCAACAAAAGTAATTCATTCCCTCTTTCCATACAGCATCATGTGTTTGTGGACTGTGAATGCAGACCTTCCCTCAAATGTTCAGCCATCGCAATGTACCCAACGGGTAATATACCTCGAAGACGGCTTTCTGAAAGCAGTAGGAAATGTGTGTAGTGCATTAATAACGAACAAACAATACATTCTGCGTTACCTTTCATCAGCAGTTAGATACAGCTAAATGCGTAAAGTCACTGCTACAAAGATGAGGATTATTGGCGGATATTGATGAATGCTTTTTCTCCATCTTTGTCACTCTTAAATTGATGGAAAAAGGCAGCCAAATCCTATAATCTCTCTTAATTAGAGACAATTACTATAATCTTTTTTTTTCTTCTCTCCACTATAATTAGCTTTGACTAAATTTCTTGGTTTTGGGGAAGCATCCAAAGTCAATTTTATTTGAATGCAACTTAACTGGGTTTTAAATTGGGAGTCAATAAAGTCCTACAAAACCCTCTGAACTCCTTTCGCCCAAAGTAAAAGCCCTGAAAGGTTCCTGCATGTAACAGCAGTTGGAAATGTTGCAGGCTGTCTAAACCCTGACCTCTTCCTGGGAGAAAACGGTTCATGATTTGGCCTTGGACAGGTGGTCTTAAAAGTTTAGTGAGTAGAGTAAACTGTGGAGACCTGGAAGCAGTTAAAACTCACAACACTTAATCCTTGAGATGTTTGGGGTCAGCATTTCTCTGTGTGGAGGGAGCAATAAACACTTATCTGTGAGGAAAATTCCACTTATCACTAAAACCATGTTCTTACTTCCTGTTGACAGACTGCTTACTAAGTCTTCTGACAGCAAAAAAGGACTTCCTGTTAGTCCTCGGGGATGGCTGTCTGAGATTCTGCTGTGCAACATGATCAGGACTTAAATGTTCAAGGAAATCAACACCTGGGAGAAATGTCAAATGTTAGTCGCATGTCGGATTGGATTGATGACTCACTTGATGCTGATGCACTGGTGGATCCTGCAGAAGGTCTCAAAGATGAAGAGGCGGGCATTCTCAATGAAATCCTCAAGGCAAGCAACCAAGAAGAAGTCATTCACGAGAACCTGAGACACATAAACATCTATTAGTAGTGGCTAATGCACAATATGATTGGATACATGATATATGGCCCGTGATAACAATATCAAAATAGTGATTCTGCGATAATTGAAATCTTGCAAGGCAATCATAGGAGTATTAATCTGTTTTGTGATTAAGTGTTCAATATTATTAAGTGAAGAATGTCCTAAAAAGTCAGTCAAAAATGTCAAGTACAGGATACATGTATTCATTCACTGCAAGTTAGTATCAGTATAACCTCTCATAATGCTTTATTCTTTTAAATGGTGAATTGACTTGTATAGCGCTTTTCTAGTTTTCTGACCAATCAAAGCGCTCTGACACTACATGTCACATTCACACCAAGGACACTCTGCCGGAGCAGGGATTGGACCCCCGACCTTCCAGTTGATAGACAACGGACTCTACTACTGAGACATAGCTGCCCCTTTTGAAAGCTGTCCAACCTTATCCCACCGTCAACAACTTCTTGGGCAATTTAACTGTTGTCGATGTGACCAGACTTGGGCACACTTAATAGAAAATGTAACTTCATTAAAAGGGTTAATCCGTTAACAATGACGTTAACTTTGATACAGGTAATCAGTTACTGTTAATAATTAACTGATATTATAGAGCACTGTATTTCTTTAAAGTATTGCTGTATCGGTATTTATAAAATGGTTATTTTTAAACAGTTGAAAAGAATCTGTTCAATGCAGTCAAAGTCAAGTGTATTACTTGTATAGTCAGTAAGGAAGGATCATACTGGCTACAGTTTTATAAATAAAAAGGTTTTAAGAGGAGAGTTTTATGAATGAGGTATAAGTATAAGTAATTCAAGGCCCTGCAAGGTGCTTCAAATCAACCAGAAATCGTAGAATCCTGAAATCACCACATGAGACGGTACAGTAGGAACAGATCCAGCCACAGAGATGACCACAGTGTCTGTGACTTATCACCAGTCATCTGGTCTGGTGCTTCAATGTCAACTCTGCTGTGCAGGATCGCCAAATTTCTCAGCTACAGTCATCCAACAATTGTAGCATCGCCAGTCCAAATAAACTCACAGACGAGAGAAAGTCTTTTCAACCATGCACAGTATCACCTGTGGCTTGTTACACTAAGAAATACAGCCTGGCTTGGACTCTATGACACCACTGCATATGGCCAATTCATCTACTGTTAATGTTCATGACCCAGCTATGGCCCCAGAGGTACCACTGTGTGAAATGCTCCCATTTCTCAGTACTTGCTGCATTCCAACTCTCCATTGAGTGCTATTTCACATCACAGGCCTCAATCTTCAAAAGTTCTCTTTGACTGACCAACTGTTTGCTTAAGCTTAGAACACTGCCCCAGTTCTGGTCCAATAAATCCCAACTACATGGCACTATCAGGCAATGCACATTTCAACTAAGACAACGCTTATCTAAGGCTGAAAAACTTTGAACCGTTAACTACCCTAATTACTGTCATCTGGGATTCAGACCACGAAGCTTAAACCAATTCTGAAAGGGGCTTCAAGAGTCCTTTTATGCACAATCTGAAGGCCTGGCTATAGGTAGGCATATACTTTTCATTCTTTGACATGCAAGCATCTAACATCTGACAATGATTCAAGATTTGGGTGGAGTGGGAAAGATAAAAAAAATACTTGAACAGTATGAACGAGGACAATTTAAACCAAACTAAACCCCCCATTTGAAAGCACTTGGCCCCAACTGTTAGTTAGTAAGGGGTACAGTGATTTGAGGACAGGAGGGCTGAAACAATACCCATATCTTGCTATTACAGCAATCAGTAAATAGATGGCTGCCACTCTTCTCAGTGGCTCAAAATTGATGCAATACAAATGCTCATCAAGACAAGAGCCCATCCCAATGGGGTATCCATTTACCTCAATGTCTCCACAGTCTGTGAAACCCTCCCCCCTCACCTCAGAAATAATGTGCTTTTTGAAGGCATGCATGTAGGTTTTTGTGCAATGAACAAAAATGCATTACTCACTTCAAACGAGACCATTTGGGGAAAATGTTTGCAGACCATAACAGGTAATGCATTAAAGGTGCGGTGAAACATTTTTTTGGGAACCACCCACTGTGGTAGTACAGCTCGTGAACTGAAGCAGGTCAATAGAGGGCTTTTGTGCCTACTGGACATGCTCTGATAAGACTGACAGGTAGGCCAGTGCTAAAAGCACCTGGAATAGCTTGGGCTCTGACCTGAGAGGTAGTTGAGATTGAGCATCTGTTTCAACCACAGTAGAGTCTCTGTAAAGAGAACCCCATGAGGCAAGGTCAAGCCCAACCAGGAGAGCTCCTAAAAAAGTGCATGCAAGTGTTTAACAAGGTCAGTGATCGGGGGCGTGTGCCATGTCTTAGCTGTAACAGGATACACCTATTGTCATCAATTGGATATGGCCCCTGGAGGCTTTTGCACAGGAAAAATCTAATTTTCTCTTGGCACGGTCAGAAAACAATCCAAAGCATGGTCCCAAGTTTTTAGTAAGAAATAAGAAGGAAAAACAGGTCTGCAGAACGAAGTTTGGTTTAAACGTTCTCAGTTGTTAAATTGTGATACGGTAAGGTGCAGAATACTTTTATTAGCTTAAAAATAGATAGAAACAAAAACCGAACCATCACATAGCTGTTGACATGATTTATAAACAATTCTCCTGGGAAAGAGCCATTTGACGAGGCCAGATGTTTTTCATTTTAAAGGTTTATCGTTGAAAGGCAAATGATCGGCAGCCAAATAAGTCAGAGATTTCCCTCTTATTCCTTTATAAGTGGAATTTATAAAGTCATCTGGGGAAAACCAAATTACAGTGTGTACCAAAAGAATTAACAAAAAATGTACAAAATATACATAGTGGAAAATGCCAGCCAGGACACCTGCTCTCTCTTAAACGTCTCCACTGTTCACAGATTGTGTCTTAAGAGCCTGAGCAATCAATCATATAAGGGTTTTTGTGTTTATTGAGTGTACGCTACATGCTACACGCAACACATTATTTATTATTAAGTTATACATGCACTCTTTTTATCAAGTCCAAATGCTGAAAGTCACTGATGAAAAAAGTTGCACTGCATTAGGGCGCACTGGGCCCAGTTGTCCCATACCGTGCTTAAGCACGATTGCTCCACATTCCCCATTGTACACAACGTCGTAACACAACACATGCATGGCTTGACGTAATCATGAAGCGTGATTAGTTTACAAGGCAGCTACTTTACTGACTTTGTGTCTTATTTTGAGTCATATTGGTCAGATATAGCCATAACACACCAGGATTTCTCGATAATGGAAGGCTGTCCATGTTGTGTACCCGTGCTTGTGCATGAACTGTACCGTGCAGAAGCACACCATTTCCAAGCGTGCCAGGGCCAAGGAGGAAGTGTACCACACTAGTCAAAACGAACTGGACTTTGGGGATGAAGCGTGCTTGGGCACAGTATGTATTGCCTAGTGTGAGCATGTCCTTAAGCTATTTTTCCTTCACAAAGCATTTAGTAGATGTCCTCCGACTGAAGTTCTATGGAGAAGTGTTTACTTATTTGTGTGTTAGAATTTATCAGCATACAAAGAGGACCTTTACTACTCATAATCTACCGTCACATCAAGGACAAGCATTACATGTCGCCATTACAAACCAAAATTGAACTAAATGCTCTAATTGGTGGAGCAATGACAAATCTTCCTCCTTAAAATGAATCTCTGCATGCCTCTGTGGAGCCTTTGGCTTATAAAGCTTTAACTTCTAGTCTGATGGGTCAATTATAGGCCTGATCGAAATCTGATAGCAGAGTCAAACAGTGTCCAAGAAGATCTCTGTATTTCACAAAATGATACAAGACAAGGACTATAAAGGCTTTTACCCATGCAGTCCAGCAGATACAAACACTGCGTGAACAGAGATCACACAATTACTCACTTTACTGCCATACTATGTGTTAAAGTTCACAAGTCTGATATGGAACTAGGGGTCCTTTGAAAATGTTGGTGTTGTTAGGGAGAGGAAAGAGGAACAAAACCAATTGAGGCAGGAAAGTGGTAACTCACCGACTCGCACTCTCTGAGCTTCTTCTGAGCACTGTCGAAGTCAAAGTTCACATACAGACACTCCACAAACTCTGTAATTGGATCTTTGTAGGTGTAAGATTCCTAAGAAAATGGAACAGAAAGATATCAATGATGTCAAAATACACCCAATTCGTATTGTATCTAAACTTCTGTAGCTTTACTTTTTAAAGACTTCAATGTTTAGCAATAATGTTTAAATGAAACGAACACAGCAGATATCAAATATCATGAAATGTGTCTTTTTTTCCAATCCCGTTAAAACACATACTGACATGAAGACCTTTAAAGGTCCCATATTCTTCTTTTTCTGGTTTTATATGCTCTTTAGTGTGTTTTTCAAGTGTCCTGTGCATGTTTAGGCACATCTATGTGCAAAAATTCAAAGTCTGCGGAAACGCAGCTTCTCCTACGTCCTCCTGTTAGCTGTAGCATTAGCTACGAAGCTAGCCCCCCTCGATAAAAAATTGTCAGTGCGGCGTCATTGTCAGTGTGAGATCACTGATCTAAGCCCATTGGCTCGTTGTGGCAAGCCCAGCAGCTCATGTTGAAATTTCTGAGACGCGTGCTGAGCAACTGACCAATAACGACAGAGCGGATCGGCAGACCAATCAGAGCAGACTTGGCCCACGTGGGGTCTAACAGTGTGGGCTCAACAGAGTGTAGCTGACAGACTCAGAGCGGAGAGGGAGCAAGGAGGAGCAGTACATGAAAACAGACACTTTTTTCGGACTTTAGCTATTGTGAACGTACAAAAGTAGGTACATAGATTAAATATACGAACCCCAAAAAGGGCATAATATGGGCTCTTTAATATTAAGTCCTACTATAATTCATTCTCTGACTATTATGACTATGTAGTCAAAATATCCACCTGCTGAGAAAACTCTCTCAAAAAGCAACTTACAGGGACTTAAGTGAAAACACATTCTGAACTGAACATTTTCAAATGACGACAGAGTCCTGAGCTGACCTGAGCATAGAGCACTGAGCACCTTTGACCCAACACAATGCTTGGATCTCTGGAGTAGCTTCTGTCATTACTGCAGAAGGCATCCATGCAGTGCACTACAATACTACTTCAAAGGAAGTGTTAGAAATGCTATTGGGTTACCCGGTCAGTTACTTATCGTTTCAACTCCGTATGCTCTAAAAGCAATGCCCTCGTAACTGTGTAGACTTTGTAAACACAGAGAAGGTAAATAAATCGTCTGGTACCTGCTGTATGACCTTCACCAAATCCTTCAGAACCTGCCGACGCTTACGGACATCCTTGTTTGTGATGACCGCTGTGGTTAGGTAACGCAAGATGTGCGGGCACATAGTCTGGATGGCATTGAGGTATCTGGAATGAGAGGGGGAAAAAGTAATCAGACCTATGTAAGCAAAGACACGATCTTTATAGGGACACATAATCTAACATTTTGACTGCATGTTGGGCTGCTGGCATTTAGGACAGTCCAAGAGCCTTTGCAGATAAAACAGATAAATGTCCTAACAGGACCTTCACTTCTGGATATAGGTCCCAGCCTTAAGCCGTCTCTTTCATTAGTGTCCTGTGAGACGGAGGAGGAAAAGGAAACCCTGGCAAAGAGATATAGATCAGTGAGCAGGGACCTGCCCAGTAGCTGAAACCCAATCCAACAGGGACTGATGTTTGTTTCAACCACAGGTCAACTAGCTCAGGCCTGATCACAAGAGACAGGACGCTGTTAAAGGCTGATCTAATCCCACACCAACTCTGGAGACAGTGTTCTGTATAATAGAACATGTTAAGGCTGTACACACACAGGGAACAGACAACTTGTCTTATCAAGATGGTAATCAATTGGTATTGCCTGTCGCAAAAAAACTTCTTATTGGTTTTTAAGTACCTCTGAACTTCGCCCTCCACTCAACCCCAAGTTGACCAAATTAAAACTGAAAAGAGGAAGTTGAGTGGGCCCCTTAAGGTTTAGCTGTAGTTAAGAACACAGGAACACATGGAGCTCAGAGAGAGCTGACTTCAGTTTAATTAGTTGAAACAATTAAAGGGACAGGGGACCTGTGGTAGCAGTGATGTTGAGTCTAAAAACACAAGTGGGCTGCTCAGCAAAGCTATCGGCAGCCTGGTTTTCGGAGAGCTTGCTCCCTCCCTCTCTTTGTAGTTGTTTGACTCCAGTGGAAGACCGCAACAGTCTGTGCTGTGTTCATGATTAACTTACACCTACTCACTCTACGGGGGGGGGGGGGGGGGGGGCTCCAATGGCAAGCAATCTTGCAATGAGTCACTGTACCTTATCTAGGGGGGGCATTTATCCTACCCCAAGTAGAGGAAATTATCTTTTCTCTCTTTTTTTGAGTTTTGAAACAAAAAAGTGTCGCTGCACTGGTTAGCTGAGGATGCTACTGAGGCATGCAGCCAAGAAGTCAAGTATGAGCTCAAATTTCCTCAGCTCAGGGGGGTCTAACTGAGAACATCAGGAGGGACAGGGTAACGTGGTCCCATTACACAGCTCATCTAGAAAACAAATACATGATGGATATATACAATCAACTGACTTGGGATATGTCATTATACTAGTATTTGACTATTCTGTCACACTTTTTACCTTTTTACATTGTGAGTCCTAGACAGTGTCATTATGAAGCTTCACTGTCCCTATGCTTTTTAACTTTTACATTGAACAGTGTAATATCGGTGTCAGAGTGTGAGGATTTTGTGCTCAGGCTTTGCGGAAGTACGAACGGCTCAACAGAAGAAGTGGAGAAGTGTAATAGGAGAAAATGTACCCCCCTTTAGATAGCAATGTGAAAGAGCTTTAATTCCTGAGCAATGTTTCTCCTGATGTCAGTGCAGTCCGTCAATAACACACAAACAAGTCTTTGGATCAACATCTGCTGACTGCAGGGGTAAGGGAGGTCAAATGTGGAGCTGAAGGCCAGCCACTGGTCAACGACTTCAGCCAAAGGAAGTACTGGTCAAGAGATGGGAACGAGGAGCCAAGCCTCAGTGGGGAAAACATGAGGTTTCTAGACTGTGAAACTGCAAAGCACACAAAACTACCTCAGTTTGTCCACACAGATGTTTGGGTGAGCTTTTCATGAGTAATTATTGGGCAGGCCGCCTTAATCATCTGCAATAAAATTAAAAACCAAGTAAAATTCAGGGAACCAGACTTTTGACTGTGCTGTGTTGTGGTTGCCTATCATAATGTATGTGAAGCTCAGTCATCTGTACAATTATACAAGCCTGCAATCAGAACAGGGGGAGGGAGCAAAGACATCAAAATAGGCGGTGCACAACGCTGAGTATAAAGTTTCTGATCTGCGATACACATGGCCTCCTTCTAGGCTTGGAGAGTAAAAAGACCACACAAAAAAACACTTCTGAAACCACATAAGAAATATCAGCAGGGTTCACGAAGAAGCCCACTATTCAAAAATGTGGTATTCAAGCAAAGGATTAGTGTCTAAATCAAGCCCATGTTATAGAATGACTGACCATTCACCAAATTCTTTTCATTAATATTTATCTTAGAGCAACATTACCATCATTTTAAACACAGTGTAACCCCTATTTGTTTACATGGAACAATGCAAGTGGAACAATAAGAATTCTATCTAAGTAAAGCAGGAACTGTTGCGAGTTTAGGTTGCATTTAACAGAAGATGTCAAAAACCTGTAAACTTCGTGTCATAAAAATGTGAGAGTTCAGATAACGAGACTCTTTGCTTTACGACACAACACTTTCAGTTTATCACAGCGGCTACTGGAGCAGTTAGGCCAATAAACACACTCTCATCGTTCAAATTGGGGATGTTACTAGGCGAACACTTTCTTCAGTCAGGAAAATGGAAATTTAAACTAGTCTAAAGTTTAGAAAACACTCAGAAAACAGTCAAAATTGAGCACAATTCTTCTCAAATTGTCGGTGGGTAAACAATGTATTTTGGTTTGCCAAGTGTTGCTAACGTTAGCAGTGCTAGCATAGCCAGCCTTCGGTCTTCCTTGTATGTTAGTGTTCTCTTGCCTGTGCTGAATGTCAAGATGCATTGTTCTGCTCATTTGCCAGTTTAGCCTGACAAAGTCCAAATAAATTTTTTCTCCAAAATACTGCAAAACTGCGTTGCTCCCATGAGATGCTTTCCTTTTGCCGAGCGTGGAGAACAGGCTCATTAACCTGAGCTTCAGCCAGTCTACAGCCCTGGCTAGTGGAAGGTGGCTGCATTACAGTTGAAGAATGATATTTGACCGACATTGAGGGCCAAGCAAGCAGCAAACTCCTGTCTTGAAAAATTAAGCCAATGAGGAAGTGCAAAATAATGCAGTTCGTGGAGTGTCTGTTTGAGGCTGGCTCCAGGAACACCGGAAGTCACATACAAATGACAGCCATTTTTACAGCACAAATTAACAGGTTAACAGCCTGGTACAAAAAAACAAATAGGTATAATTAGTTATTGTCACCAACATGTAAAAATACAAGTATTTCCTTTAACCTAATAGAGAACAGGTGATGACGTTTAACCATCTTTTCAACTAAGCGCCCACATACCCAGTTCAGAGGTCACAAATATTAAACTACGTGTACAAACTGGCTTGTTTCTGTCTACATGGATCTGAAAGTTACATTAAGTCAACCCTGCTGGCCCCTTTTACAATATGAGAATAATGTAGATTTAATTTATACTCACTTTGGACACCCTTATGTTTTCAAGTTTCATTACAAACACATTATATTCAGCAACGTCTGTCAATAACCTAGGTGTATATGCTAGAGACTGAAACATGAAACTCAAATGAAAAAAATATATATATATTGAAAATTTGACTTACTGTGGCTGATACAGAAACAGCTCAATGATATTGTCTCTGCCCTTGGGATGGTTGAAGAAGACAAAGAGAGACCAGTGAATGAGCCATGTCCTCTGCTGGAGAGACTGGAGAGGGGAGGTGACCGACTGGAAAGGACAAAGACAAAGTGTAAATGAGAAAAGGAAGAAATTATAAAAGAAAAAGAAAAAAGATCAGAAGTGATGGAAAATTATAAATCTATTTCAAAAGTCATATAAAAGTTGTCTTATATGCATATTGACACAAGAAATAGAAAATAAAAGTGTTCTTGCCTCTCAAAGGGCAATCAATCAAATACAGACAACCACTTCATACACTAATCCAAGTTCTTAAGTAGTCAGATGAGCGCTTGTGGGTTAGGAATAAAATGCCACAGCAGAGCTGTACTGAGAGTGAAATGTCAATATGAGAGTCTATGTAAGGGAATCTAAAAGCCGTATCAAATTCTGAGAAGTGGGGCATTTACGTTGTTATCGATAGTCTCTCTCAGGCGGGTGAGGTCCTCCATGGCTGCCTCCCAGTTCTGCATCAGGATCTCAGAGGCCAGCTTGCCCCACAGAGAGTTCAGGGCATTCCTGTCTGTCGCTGGGACCTTGGGAACAAATATGTGTACTGTTAAAATGTGAGAAACACAACACAGAAACAAAGGAAACAACAGTCTCTGGACCAACAAAATACTGATCAAGAGTCTTCCTGTGCAGTTTGGCACATCATTCAGTAACACCTGCATCACAGTGAGATCAGGGCTTCACACTACAGTATGGGTGTTGTTCTAGCAAGTCAAATATTCAAATACTATTTATCTTACTTGCAATCGTGCAAATCTAGCAATTATTATTTGGGTAACATTAAGGTGGCATAATTAATTGTAATTTCATTATTATTGAAATATGAGCGTTCACAATAAACCAAAGTCAGAATTTATAGCAGTTCATAAGATTTAAAGGAAAAAGGCAATGTTTCTCTCTCAGCATGCATACATTGTACCCATAAGATAAAACCCTAAAAACAGTCAAAATGATGCAAAGGAATATTCTGGTATTTATTCACTTGTCTAATTAAGGAATGTATGATGCCATCTCAATGCACATTGGACAAATTCATCATTTATAGAATTTAAGAAACTTCTAAAATATAGTCATCATAATATAAGTCATCCTACAATGATCTCAGAAGCAAAAATTATCGTGAATAACTTCAATAACGGGATTGGTGAGCAGAATACA
This sequence comes from Labrus mixtus, assembly GCF_963584025.1. NCBI lineage: Eukaryota > Metazoa > Chordata > Actinopteri > Labriformes > Labridae > Labrus > Labrus mixtus. The sequence goes on from NC_083622.1 coordinate 28,046,523, forward strand.
AATCCACACGATGGGTTGATGCAAACACCTTTCATAAAGAGCCAGTGGGTCACTTATTCCCGATAAGAATGATTTAGTATGTACTGTACACTGCAGTGCTGCAAAATATTGTTTGGTGAAATTTGAAAAAATGACATCATCCCTGCCCAGGGTACATTCTGTTTCCTTAACACTGTTGCCAACCCTGCAAAGACTGACAAAGGGAGGGCAAACTTAAAAAGGAAGTTTGAAGAGAATAGTTTGGATATTATTTATTTTAAGTTCTTATATAAAGGAATTGACACATTAGTAGAGGGCCGGAATGTTCTGAGGTGATTGTCATGCAAGTTATTTTCTGCACTCAGATTAACATTGATATGTTAGTATAAGGTTGTTTTGCTAACTTCACTCCATTTCAGACATAAAAGTGATAATTGCAATAATCTCCCACTATTACCTTCAGTAACTCTGCACAGGCCTGTCGTTATCACAAGGTAATTAGTCTGAAATATGAACTCAGGCGAACAAGACATCTTAAGGAGGGCACAATCACTCTCTTAATTGTTGCAGGCTACTGTTTCTGATTTCCAGAACAGACTAAAACAAACAAAAAAGAAATCAGGTAATGAAACACAGGTTGAGAATGCCTCTGAACCTCAGCAGGGCAATCACTCTGAAGTGGACATTGGACTACACCCTAAGGCTCATGGGAAAGTCTGCACCACAGTAGTTCACGATAACACCAAACACCAGACGCAGTGACATGAGTCAAGCAGGAAGTCAAGGGTGGGTGTCTGCTGAGCGGCCGGAGAAACACAGATCCTAACCACACACCCCCGTTCACCGTCGACAGCCGCCGAAGTGGACTGTGAGACAGGACAGACGTACAAGAAGAGGAAACACTAAAAAAGAGCAGATTTCCGCTGGAACCCCGAAGATTGAGAGGATTATTCATAAATAAAGGTTTTCTTATTCTTACTTGGCGAAGACCAGTTTTTGCTCTGATAACATTTCCACAACAAGCTGCTTTAACATGAGACAAGGACAGGTAGGTGGAAGATATTTGGAAAATCTCTTATAGAATCCCCCTAAGAGAGGACAAAGATATAATGTGTCCATCCTCCAGTCAAAGCAGCTGGGTTTCTTTGAACAAAGAAAACGACTCAGGTCCGTCATGAATGACTATTTTTAAAGTTCAAAAGTCACATGAAAGATCAGTATTGTGACATGGAGGGAAAAAATGGCCGTCCCTGCCAATATAAAGGTCAGCATTTCATCTGCCGAAGTGTTCTGTTTTGTTTGTTATTTTTTTCCCTCTCTTGGAAGTCCCTGCCTGCTACGTTTGGCTGACCTCCAGGTCATTATGGCAGCTTTCTACACACTGACACACACACACACACACACAGTCTGGCTTTCACTAGTGGCCACGCTAGAAAAGTTTCAATACCTGGGTTTTTCCAGCAGTTACCTTGAGTTTCCGTTGGTTTGTGAAACAGGCACATTTTCGCTGACTGACCAGCAACAATAAATTGACTGTGCTGGGGATCCGACGGGATACTCAATCTTTATTCTTAACATTCAATCCCTGCATTAAGTGATGATATGAATAAGTTGCTCTTTTCGGACAAGGCCACACTGTAACAAGACCTGGGGCATGGATTTTGCAAGGCCGGTTTCCTTCGTTTAATTGACTGGGTTTCCCACGTTAAATGACTTTATGGAGCCTCACCTCACCCATACAGGGGAGGGAGAGACAGAAGAGGGGCCTGTGAGGATGGGAGGTCCACAAAACACTGAAAAGAAGGAAGGGGGAGCTGTATACAGACTCAGACTAATGAAATCCATTTCTACCTTTTCCCCTTCTAAAGTGCCTCTTGCATTGTCAAGAGTAAGCAACAGATATCTGGTTACAGAGTCTGATCTGGATGGAACTTAAAATAAGGGGTCTGACAATTTGAGGGGTAAAGAGCTCTGGACTTCGAACAACATACCTCAATTAGAGCAATTTTGGTTTATTTAGAGTGAGTTGCAAAGCCATAAACAACTGTAGTAGAAGCAGTGGGATGTATCCTTTGGAAGCTTTCGAAGACTTCTCTTAATGTGTATTTTTTTTGTCGGCAGGGGAAGTGGAAAGCTTGGGTGAATTAGCCGTCATCTTGTCTCGGATGCAGCTCTTCCTTCCACAGATTTGAGCAGATGAGTGAAAAACCCATCAGATGAAGTACCCAACTGCTTTGGGTTAAGAGGGATGTTTGCAGCGCAGAGAGTTCATCATCCCTCAGAGTCACTGCCAAGTGTTTTCAGGAGGGGACCATCCAGCAGTGAATGTGCATGACTCGTCGGAGTCACCGACATCCCAAAGACAAGAAGCGACGCAGTGCAGTATCAAATGCCAATTAGACTGGGAACAAAAGATGCTCTTAATGTTTTTCACTCTAATGAACAGACAAAAAGTTGATTTTATTCATCTCATTCTTTCAAGCTTGGCTTTGGCACGAGTCCTTGCTTTACCGCAGAGCTAAATGCTGAACCAAAGACACAAAAGCAAGAGCACAAGTGAGTGACACTTGGAAACTACTGAGTATGCAGGCTGGTTCCATGGTCATTATGGGACATTCAGTGGAGTCAAACTTACTAACACTTGATGCAAGATAACACTAAAAGGGGTCAAAGTCGAGTTAATTTTTCCCCTGGAAATATGGTTTTCATTTCAAATAGAGCAATGGGGGTAGCTTCAAGCGTGATAATGCCTTCCACGTGACCTTGAAGGCAAAGTGGACAACAACTTACACCTCAAGCTACTTTATTCATCTTCCCTAGTTCCTAGTTCTGTTGACAAAATAGCTTTTTATGAAATGTATGCATTTCCTTAGTAAGAAGCCCCTTAGGGTCTGAAATGAACACCCACATGGTTAGGTATATCTCAGTGAGCTATGGGCCGCATGGTGTCCAAATGTACCGAAATAGTCCCATAATAAAAAAAAAGCTGTCTTCTTAGCGGGTTTTGTTTAACTGCAGCTTCTTTCTCCCGCTTCTCTGCAGTCTGCATGTCGGAGACCCCAAGGTCGGGCTGACGGGCACAAACATACACTGATGCACACACGTGTACAAACAGAAACGCCTGCCAACACGCGCTACCTGCTGCAACCGGTTTGCTACTGGCTAGCATTAGTGTAAGGCTAATCTCATTAGCATCATTGTCTGGATGGATGGATGGCATACCTCTGGGAACGTTAAAGTTGCTGGTTAGCGCTTAACGACTTCCAGGTAATATTTCCTTTTCTGTGCAGCTTTAACATTTGCAACATAAGCACTGTCGATTCTTTCTCCATAATATCCCTGAGTAGCGCCTGTTCATCTGATGAGTCTCAGGTCAGTTCAACAGTAGAATGGAAGTTACAGAGACTTCACTCTGACTCACTTCAGTGGTATGAGTCCGAAAAAGAAACCACTTTAATTTTGATGCAATTAACGGGGAATAAGTTCGCTGAAATAATAACAGCATTAGGATGTCGATTTGTAGAAGCAAACAGGTAGGCTTTTTCGCAATTCGATATTCACTCATTGAGGTGAAAACTGTCTTGCGATATCAGTACATAGACTCGCCATCTTGGTGGAGTCTGATGCTGAACTGGAAAAAAACCATGGAAGATACCACCACTATGTTAAAATCGTTTGTGTGGAGTGGAGAAACAGATCTCATCTAATCGAATCACTAACACCCCGATTCAGGCCCGAAGAATCTATATAGAGCTTAGTGTTGAGCTAACTCAGTAGCAGAATGTATAAGGTTTCACCCATCCTTCCTAAACAGTAATTATGTGTTTTGTCCAGTAAGAAATAAGCTAGGCAGGTGGATTTTTGTCAATTTGCTTATTACTTTTTTGTCTCCATTTATGTGTCTTTTATTTAAGACCACCAAGTTCTACTGTGACATTAGATATAAAACACAGGCTTCAAATGTATTGTAGATCAGGTGATCTGTAATAGTAGAGGCCAACTTAATCCTCATTGTATCATGTAATTTACAGGCAAACAGTGATATAAAGTGACTGGAAATGAGCCACTAGTGACTAGAAGTTCCCACCCCTTAGAATCTGGCACTACCTGAACTAACGCCTGTAATCAAAGACTAGTAAAGGAGGTACATCCAATTACATTTACAAAACTCTACAATGACTCAGTCTTAGTGTTTAGTCTTAGTAGTCTGCCATCTTTGCAGTCAAGCAACACATAGCCCATTCACCATCTGTTCATCTTTCACTCATTTCTGAGGGCAAAAGGGAAACAAGCCACAAGTGCCAGAGCCAAGGCAACAAGTCTGTGTGTTTATAGAGGAAATAGGGAGTGTGCATATGCACTAACAATAACACTCTCAGTACTCGCTGGGAGCTGTAATTATCTTCCTCCGCAAAACATTTGTTGGCAATACTCAATGTTAAAAAACACTTGTCTTGGAAATCATTTGATCAATTATTTTATTGTATTATTTAGCCTTCTTCCTCCAGCTCTCATTTCAAATTCAGGAAGGAAGAGCAGACTAGTACAGACAGCCCTAAATAATCGACATGCGCATCCTCTATTAATCACCTCGCAAAATGTGCATAACTCTCCTGATTCTAACTAAAAGATGCCTCACATAACTTAAGCACGCCATAAGCTCAGAAGTCGTGACAAGGAACTCTCTGGCCCAAGCACTCAAATCAATAAGCTGTCTACTGAAGCCCGCCCCGTGAAGAGACTAGAGACAGATTATGCAGCCCAGTAAAAAATCCAACTCAAGTCTTAAAGCAGCAGTCTCTTCTTAATACAAAAGACGTGCAGAGAATTGAAGAGGCAATGACGTAAGCTTTTCACATTCAATTACTTCTAAGTGTTCTCTTCCTCTCCTATGCAAGCACCGGCCTTTTGAGGAATTAAAGCAATCTGGCCAACATAATGTGATGTTCAATTTTAATGTCAGAGAAACGCCGTGAGCCAGTATATTAAGAGGAGAGTATAATACTACAGACACTCTGTTAAGTGAGGCAAGGTGCAGAGTTATCAGTACACATCACCATTAATGTTAGCTGGTGTCAATGACAGAGGTTACAAACTTACCAAGACGCGGAAGAAGTAGAGGTACTCCGCAGCACCAGAGTAGTTTCCACATTCATACTGGAACTTGGCATATCGGTACAGCGTGTCCAAGTATTCCTGACGAAACTTCAAGAGAAATATGAGAAATATGTAAATTGTTGTCAGACCAAGGAAAACATTACTTGGGCAAATTTTCAAATCAAACATTTTGCTTGTTCTGTAATTTCAAACAGCTGTGGTGCTGGAGGCAATCACACTTCGCTTCTTTATTGTTGTGTTTTTTTTTAACATGAAGATATTACTTTTCACATGTCTGAGCTACACCTTATATACCGTACTGTTCAAAATATAACAAGTTCACAACAATAGATGCACCACTTATCTGCACAGCGATGTACAGCTCATGACTGAGGCCCGTCACTCACAGCCAGAGTGCCGGGGGGGGCGCCAGTGACCTAGCGTTTAATTTGCACGCCCCATGTACAAAGGATGCGGCCTCTAAAGCCAGCGGCCTGGGTTCAAATCTGACCAGTGGCTCCTCTCCCACATATCCCTGCTCTCTCTCCCCATTATCCGACACTCTCCCCTGTCCTTTTCTCAAAAAATGGGGGTCTTATAATCAGGGCCGTCATATATGCTGAACAATACGGTACTTTATGCAATTTTTATTAACACATTGATCCAATTCTAATATTCTATTATTTGTAGAAACATCATTTTCCTGCTGTGATAACACACCACCTCTAAGTCAATATAAAGTAAACACTGCTATTTTATATAAGGGGGGTATATAAGAGGAGCAAGAGAATATTTAACTTTTCTGACAAATCAGCTAGGAAGTGGTCATGTGAGCTAAATTAGAAATGCATATATATGGCTATCTTTGGAAGCCTTCAAGCTTCCTAAATATAACTTTTTTTTCTGCTGTCTGGTGTCTCACAGCAGTGTGCACTGACGTCAGTGCGATTTCGGACAACTGTTAGAGGCAGCGGGTGCTCTGGGCTGCCCAAGCCTTTCCCACAGCCTGCTGCGAGGCCGGGAGCCTGAGCTGTGAGGAGGTGCACTGAGGACAGCATGCAGGTCAGCAGGATACCAAAGTGGGAGGGGACCCGATGGAGGGGAGGGTAAGAAGCCAAACATCATGGTAAATATAGAAGCTCCGGCATTTTTGCGGCTCTATCCACGAGTCCCGAGCTACTCCGTTTATTCTTAACAATTCACCACAGAATGTAAATGTCCACAGAATTTGTGCAAGCCATACAAACCCCTGAAAATGAGTTAAGGGTTTTGGGAAGTAATTCTGCGTTTCCCTGCTCAGCCTTCCCCTCCCACTTCACCCCTAAAACAAACGTGGGTTCACACAAGATCCATGGGAAAGACATTTAGAAGTGAGATGTCAGCAAATGAGGCCAACTTACGTTATGTTTTTCTGCCAAATACTCAAAGAGCATTCGCCCGTCTCTGAAAAAAAATAAAAAGCAAGACAGTTCCTGTAGTTAGAGGCCATTTAACTTGAGTCACCATTTGGCTTACATCCTGTTGTTTGGAGTCCCATTCAGGTATATTTTTCCACTTCTGGTCTAGATCAAGAGTTGCACATAAATGAAGACCATTTGACTTTTAAAACAGTTTGATAGTTTATTACATTTAGTTTGGCTACTCCAAATCTATGCAAGCATGTCTAACAAATGATATCCAGTGAGGAAGGAAGTAAGCCCTTTAGTCTATATGGTTTCATCAAAACAAAGGAGTGCACTAACTCAAATCTAAACTGCATTTCACAACTTTGTCCTCAATTTATAGCTTAGTATGTCTGTGGACACTGAAACTATGCACTTCTATGGTATGTCTATTTCTATAATGTGAATAAATAAGTGTGCATTTATTTTCTGGCACATGCTTCACGGGAGTGAATATTTTTTTAAGCTAAGGCAGGACTCTTCACTGCTTCAGACAGGTTGTCTCTGCTGATGGTGAATCCCCAGTAGAGAGGAATGTCCGCCTGCTGTTCATTACTGGAACACAGATCCTGATAGTAAATCAGAGCCACTGGCCATACCATTCATGTCAGTCAAAAACGCCTTCTTTTTTTTTTTACTTTTAAACCATATGTCTAACTGCAAAGCAGATGTATCGCTATGCACAAACACAATATAGTAAAAATGTTATCCATAAGTCTGAGGCTATCTCGTGCTTTACAAAATATTATCAGAGTAAGAACACAGGCAGATGCTGAGATGTTCAAGTGGACACTGTTCATCATGACAAGGTCTGCACAGCATAACTGCCACCTTCAGCACTGAAAAAGTCAAGGAGCCATCCGAAACATACTAAGTTAAACTCCAAAAAGTTGTTTTAAATGCCTCAACAGGTTTAAACAATGAGAATATAGGTCATTAATCAATTTGTCAGCGGCAATAATCCAGCTAGTGTGTCTAAACATAACAGTTTATGGAACATTATTACAATTACCGGTATTGACTATGAGCGAAAGCCTGGCTTGGTTTCTGGCTTTAGTTATTATCTAAAAAAGCAGCTAAAGGCAAATATGCAAAATAGCCAACTGGTAAACAAGCTGCAATAAGACTAACAGGTTCTACTTCCCATGATCCCTTGATCTAGAAATAATGATGAGAACAAGCAACTGCATCATGCATTATTTAGGCCATAACAGGAGAATAATCCGTCTGCAAGTCTTTTGGCTTAACAGCAAATTTTTATCCACCACAGATGAGTTTCCCATTGTTTTACAAATTGAATGGCATGAAGAGAAAATACAACATATAACTTAAGACAGACACATGATTCTTGATCCAAAAGGAAGAATTATTTTTTACTCTACGCTGACAGCAAACTAACAAAACACTGACAAGCTCTAAATGAAAGCTGCCATCATCAGGCTTCAAATCTGACAAAACAGATCCTACAAATCTGTGTCTTGAAAGAACAGTACAAATGGAGAAGAGTTACAAATGGAAAATGCTCTTGATTGTCCAGGGACACACTCGCCAAGAACCAAAGTAAAGGATGCAGACTGATTGTAACTATTTCAATCACTGTAGACGACAAAACTGTCTTAATAGAGTTAACCGCAACATCTCGTGTCTCTCTTTTTGCATGTCTTTATTGTCTTCTCTTAGCAAAAGCACTAAAAAGGATGGATACGTTTTTCATGGAAATTTACAAATGTTCCAAATAACATGCCCTACTTAACCCAGATTCAGTGCAAAAGAAGTCCAGCAATAGATATCTCAACCTCACTTAGGGCAATTGTGTATGGCATAACATTGTCCATTAAGAAAAGAAAATACTATTTTTGATTAAAACATAAAAATAGTTTTATTACCTGGTGGACTGCATCTGCCTTGTCGTCTCTGGGTCCTCAAACATTTTCACAATAGGTTCAGTCTCTGACTGCAGCTGTTTGAGCTGGGCAACAACCTCTGTCCTTTTCTCCCTCAGAGCTGACACAGGGAGGATAAAGAAAACCATTAGGTACAGCAACACTAGAAACCAAAATGAATAGAGTTGCACCCCAGCACTCAAACACAGTACAACAAAGCAGCTAAATCAATTCTAAATGGACTGAGTGGGGTAGCAAAGATAAACCTTTATGATTTTAGTTAAGTGATGCGAATCTTCATTTGGTTTTGTATAGTATAAAGTATAAAACCTACTATGGGGAATTTCCTTATCAAGGAAAAGACTTCTGTGCACGTCCATGGCGAAGTCCACCATGTTGGTGTCACTGAGGAGGTCCAGTTTTCCATTAAGCAGTTCCTGTTCATTGTAGATCTAAGGATGAATAAATGCCAAGAACATAAAACAGAGGTGAGATAAATAATTGAAGACTGATACATTGTATTTCTGTTTCACTGAGTGTTACAAGACCCTAATTAGTTTCTAGATAATACGTAAAGTCTATTGTTTCCCCAAAGGCCCCTTGTAGGAAACAGTTAATAAAATAACTGACTGATATGACTTAACCATACAGTCAGTGACTTTTAACTAACTTAAATGTTATCCGGCTTTTAGTCAACCTGGTTTTCGTTCCTGTAATAGACATGTGTTTTGAGTATTACTAACATTTAAAACTGTTGTTGCCATGTGTATTCAGAAATCTGTGTACCCATTTCAAGTGGGCCATTTTAAAAAGCTGTACATGTTTACAAAGTAATATAGTCTAATAAGTCCAAACTTTCTTTTCTTGAAATACTGACTAACAGGAACAATTGAAACGTGCACAACATGGGCCGCTTAGCAGCTTTGAGGTACAAGCCTTGTGAATTTGGATGTAGCTTGGGATTTTAAAACAGTTAATACCCTCAGTTTAGCGTTGTACAATAACGTAATTGTTTTTCTGCAAATAAAATGTAGCACTCCAAAAAATGATAGTATGTTATAACCGCGTGGCTGAATTAGCATGGGTGAAGCTAGCTACAATCAAACCCAGGATTTCCGATTCTGTATTTTCAAACATACAACTCAAATCAAATATGTAGGTCAAATTCAATGTGCGAATTCCTCAAATTTCGGTAACACTTAGCTGTTAATTCACGATACACATCGATGTATTGTCGTACTCATCGTTAATAGTATGATTTTAGTTTGTCTGCTTTCATTTTTATCATTACTTTTAGCTTTTATTTTGAAAAGCGGAAGCCACAAGCCGGTTGCGCAACGGTGTAAGTGTTGCTACTTTACACAGCTTCAGAAAATGTGGTCAACACCTTAGCATGAATCGCTGGTACAACGGTGGAAAAGCCTTATTACAACACCTAAAACACTCTTGAAATATCAAAAACGACCGCCGAAGACATTATTCCTTATTTTAGGCCGTACCTCTTTTACAGACAGGAACTCCAGCAGAGGAAAAACGAGATGACGATCTAAAAAGTGAGCAATTTTGGTAGTGAGATCGTATTCCGCCATTTTTGATCCGGAGAAAGGGAAGCGACCGGAAGTTCCTGGTTTTTACGTCACACGCGGACGGCCAATCGAAGACAGCTCAACATCTTCAGTGAGAAACTAAAGAAGCCTTTGGATGCTGATCTTGATGAGCGATTATGATAACATTGACGATTAATGTTTGAAATAGTGCATGTTTTACTGTAGGCTATAGCTATTTAAAATGATTTATACCTTTCTTAATTCTTGTGCCACCCTTTTTAATTGTTCAATTATGTTATGAAGACCTTTTTCAATTTTCTTATTAATTATATTCAATTAATCTTATTTATTGGTGTCAGGTATATTCATTTGGCTAGCAAATTCATTTGAATGTTTTTATTATTTCTGAAATGTGGGTGAGACCTCAATATTATATAACTTGTTTCATTCCAATTGCTACAATGGCAGTAGGTACACAGCTCCCTGTTGGGGAGAAACTGACTTGAATTTTATTCATATTTTACCCTTTCATTCTTGCTCATGAATGGAAATGTCAATCTGTATTTTTCTTCGATGTCTTCTCAGAAATATGCATAACTGTGACTTGTAAACCTTTCAAAATTCCAATAATTTCCTTGTGGTGTTGATACAGTGAAACATTTCACTTATGAAGAGGGATCCATGTGAAGGTTTTGTTGAATTTGAAAACATAGCTCTCTGCCAGTCACCACCAATATTTCCTCCTAAAAGTCTGTATGACTGTGTATGACTTCTTTATGGGACCAAAACCATTTTAGGTCAAATATAGTCACAATGAACCCTTGAATTTTAATGTGAGAACTATTATTTCCAATCGTTTGACTTTTCCACAAGGTTAGAATGTCTTCACTGTGGATCTGAACCATCCTTCTCTCTCCTACTTTCCTTCAGCAGATACCTCATAAAGGTGCTCCTCCGTAAACCATACTGGGCCAACGACTGCCAGTAACAGCTACGAAACTGCCCTTCTCTAATAGGTTTAACTAGAATCTTGTTTTCCTGACAACCACAAAGCACTGTCTAGTATCCTTACACAATTATTCCCTTGTTACCTTTGGGCTCTCTCTCTCTCTTTTACTCCCACTTCTCCCTGTTGCTGACGGCAGGTATGAGTCATAAACAGACACCACTCACCATGGCCAATTGCTGTTTTACTGGGTGCTTCTGACACAGTCAGCCCTGGCTCAATGACAGCCTGCTTAGATTTAAAGAATAAAACACAGCTTTTACCCTTTTTTTGAATGCTATATGCTCCACTTGCTAATTTTCAGTAAATGTTTTTCTGTGAAAAAAAAGGTATCAAATTGTCTGTTAGATCATTCCTTGGCTTCAGTCCAAATATCAAACACTCCAGACTGGCTGCCACTGAGTTGGCTTTATAAAGTCAAACAGAAAACTTCCTCTGTTATTGTTTTCACTTTTTTGCATTTATGTGAGAAGTCATACATAGACTCTCCGCATTTCATTATGCTAATGTTTTCTTGTTTTGTGCAAAGAATTATTGTCTTCTCTTGAAGTATTACAAATAATGTTCACATGGCAAATAACTTTGATTTACTTTTGAGTGTATCATATTTATTTTATTTCAAATGTAAACCAGTTTTTAATTAACCACACATCCTCATTAAGAATACAATGATTTGATTTCATAACGTTTTGATACATATTGGGTAGTTCACACAGATTAAAAGGAAGTTTTTTTTCAACTGCAAGTTGCCACTCTTTTTCAGTTGAGCCATCTATTCTTCGGCTCATGGTGGATTCATGTTGGGTCCTTGCAATATCACATGACAAAGAGTAAGGTCTTTTGCCTGCTCTTTTGTAAAGTGTCTTTAGATAACATTTGTGTTGAATTGCGCTATACAAATAAAGATTGAGTGATTGATTGTTTAATCGACTTCCATCCAATCTCTCATCATCATTCACTCACAAGTTTGATCAAAATGAAAGTCATAAGCTACATTATACACTATTACGATTTATTGGTTTGTGGTGTGGTAAAGTACAAGTACTTCAGTACTCGATTACTTTTTTAGTAAATCTGTAGGAACGTACTTTACTTGAGTATTTTAAATTTCTGCAACTTCTACATTTAATTCACTACATTTTATCTTCAAAAATGATATTTTTACTTCACTAAATGAATATCGGACACCTCTTTACAATATAAACTCTGAATGTAATTGTCATCATCATCTGTATTGATTATCTGGACTATGCATGTTCGTGCAAGAACAAGCGAAAGTAATGGGCGCTGTCTCATTAAATCAATTCAAGGCATATCCAGCCATGTCTTCAGAACGTGACATCATGGCTGCCACCTCATATGTCACAGCTACAGGCGAGACAGCAGAATGCGATGCTGCTACACCGCAAACATCTAATGAACAATACAATCTGGCTGTCTTGTGTCTTTGTGCTTTTACTGGTACTTTTCATTACTATACTTAAGTACATTTTAACACCAGAGACTTTTGATACTTCAGTGCATTTATATAGGTTTGAGTCACTAGCTATTTTATTAAAGGTGACTTTTACTTTTAGCTTTTAGCTTAGTAACTTTCAAGCTAGGAATCTTTACTTTTACTCAAGTCTGTTTTTCAAGTATTTTTTTTAATGTTACTTTACTTATAAACACATCAGGTTCAAATCTATACAGGAAAGGGCAAAGAATCGTGTATTGAACAGTAAATAATGATGAATACACTTCAATAAAGAAGAGGCTACATTTGAATTATTCTTCACTTAACTTCACAGAATCAATACAGCACACAACAAGATGACAAACTCAAAAACTGTCTAATACATACAGTGACTCAACATGAACTGGAAGTCTTTCCCTACTTTAAATTTTACGACTAGGACATATTTTACAGATGTAGTCTTGTCGGATGCATGTGGGGTGCTACATATCCAATTCCGGCTGCTGCAAAATAAAGAGCTCTGCAACTCTCTTAAAATGGGCGGCCATTAACTGTTTCCATTGTGAACTACGCTCAGTCATGAGCTGCAAATGTGCTCGTTTAGTTTGCAGTTTACCAAAACACGTGCATGTTTAATGAATGCATTCTTTTAGCATGTTAAGACACATCATTGTGTACAATATTGTTTTGATTTTTTTAAACAATGTTAATAGAGATTTTAAAGATTTAAAGATTTTTTAGTTTTTTAATAACTAGAACATCATCCTAGTAATTTTATACAGTCCCTTACCACACAGTAAAACCTCAATGTGTCCTTCCAACCTTACTTTCCTGCAAAAGGATCATTACCCCATAATTGTTCTTCCAAACAACAGAAACATATGCATTATATTGTCCATTTTCAGTGTAATGTGAGTTCTGTGCTTGCATTTTATGTGCAGGCAATAATACTTGTTATTACACAATATTGAATTAGGAAGCGGCGGGAAAATCTTCACCAGTCCAAGCAAAGCCAATAAGCATTTTAAGATAGGTTCAACACCACAAACTAAATCCAAAATGACAAGAAATCAAGTATTTTAAACATTGATGTGAAGGCCAAATTGCTTTGGTTTCTCTTATTTCAACCAGCCAATAGTCTTTAAAAGAGAAAGGTGCTTGGGAATAATAGTATATTGGAAAAACATGTGCAGGGTTTTTTTTTCTTTTCTTTCTTCACATTTTTCTAAGTTTTATCTTCCTGATGTCGCAAAAATGTTATTTTGTTGATCACATGCTGAACTCATGCTGAAAATGTTAAATCCAGCCCTCACCCCTTGAATAATCGTGGTGCAAAGAATTTCTGCTTTACAAAAAAAGGTACACTAGGTAATTGTTGTACCAGTTCAAACTGAACTCGTGATTGCTTTGTACATTTTGTTTATCTGATAAAAAGACTGCATGAGAGGCAATCGGTATGGGTTTTAGCTTATATTAAAGAGCCCATATTATGCCCTTTTTGGGGTTCATATATTTAATCTATGTACCTACTTTTGTACGTTCACAATAGCTAAAGTCAGAAAAAAGTGTCTGTTTTCATGTACTGCTCCTCCTTGCTCCCTCTACGCTCTGAGTCCGTCAGCTGCACTCTGTTGAGCCCAGTGTGTTAGACCCCACGTGGGCCAAGTCTGCTCTGATTGGTCTGCCGATCCGCTCTGTCGTTATTGGTCAGTTGCTCAGCACGCGTCTTGGAAATTTCAACATGAGCTGCAGGGCTTGCCACAACGAGCCAATGGGCTTAGATCAGTGATCTCACACTGACAATGACACCGCACTGACACATTTTTATCAAGGGGGGCTAGAACCGAGCGCTACATGCAGCTAATGCTACAGCTAACAGGAGGACGTAGGAGAAGCCGCGTTTCTGCGGACTTTGAATTTTTGCACATAGATGTGCCTAAACATGCACAGGACACTTGGAAAACACACTAAAGAGCATATAAAACCAGAAAAAACATAATATGGGAAAATAAAATAAAGGAGACCGATATAGAAGAATAATGAGAACCAATCAAACTCAAAGTAACTTTCTTGCTGATACTTATAGTATCAATACCACCCCATGTGAAACCCTCATATCTGTGCTACCATAAGACTCTGGAGCTAACAGAAGGTTAGCTTTGCTTAGCATAAAGACTGGAAACAAGCTAGAACTGTTTTACAGAGCCAAATATAAACTCAATTAACTGGTTAGTAGGTTTATGCACCAGAAGTTGTCTTGGCCATTAGCTGTGTTTCCACTTATTTATGTTTGGATATTGTGGGTTGTCAGGTTGAGATTCTGAAATACATATCGAACAGCACACACATCCGAATCGTTAAGTACTGGGTGGACAAAAAATATACATAGGCAAAAGGAAGTCTAAGTCTGCACACAAGAAGTTCCTCCAATTAATGACATTCATCACCACATGTGATGTTTCGGCCCTAGCCATTCATCAGACATGATTCTGGCCAACAAGTTTGGCCCATAAGCCATTGTAAAACTGCAACTCAACATTTGCAGCATTACTTCAGCTTTGGTTTAGGATTTTTTAAAAACATTTACATTTTCAGCAAAAGACATATAACAAAACACGTCTGTGTCTAACTCTTAGTTTATGCATGAAACTGATCTAATCACTCGAGCAAATGAAAAGAGAGGAATAGATCTACCTCTGAAATCTAACCAAGGCAATGTTTAAAATTGTGCTTTATACAATTTATTTGGTGTCACAGTTTCAAAAATCACTTTTACAAATTTATCATGAGCATATCTTTAAACATACGGTGACATTGTCACGTCATTTACAGTCCACATCTCGATCAATCCACTTTTCAGTGAACTTTCTTCCCATTGAAGAAAGGAACATCTTGTAGATCTTAATGTTGCCTTGTTTAAATAAAATTGCCCATTGGGAACTGAACTGAGTATGGACCTTTTACTTTTTTCTGTAGTGAAGAAATAGTTCCTTTAAAATGGTTGCAGTCTGGTACATTGAAACCAGCCCACTTGTACGCTCCTCCTCATCACTAATGCCATCAAACTATCAGCTACTGATCTGTAAGGGTACTAGTTTTAATATTGTGTTAGCCACAGACAAACACAGACCATTTTTGGTCTTTATGCTACGCTAAGCTAATCATCTGCTAGGAACATTGTTTGTTTAGCGTACAGACCAAGCAGTAACCTCTGATCCTGAAAAATGAAGCCAATACTTAAGTGCAAAATCCTGCAGTTCATTGAATGTCCTCTTGAGGCTGGCTCCAGGAACACCAGAAGTTACATAAAAAGCTGTTTTTACAGCTTAAATAAACATGTTTACAGCCTGGTACAAAAAACTAAATAGGTCTGATTAGTTAATGTCATCACTGGCACACACTGTACAGGGGGTGATTTCTTTTTGACAGCTAATAGAAATAATCCAAAAATGTGTTGTCCCATTGAGGCCATTGCCTTTCAACTGTCCACAATAAGTGGAAACGTGGGCCCTTCTTCACTATGATCGTGTGGATTTAGTTTGCGGAGGTCTGCTCACTTACGTAACTGTGTTTTGGCAACGTTTCTACAACTCTCTTATCTCCCCCTGCCAAGCTGCTTCTTGGTCAACCCAAGCAACAGAGTAAATTTCACTAATGATTCGGGATTACGGCTTATCGACATTTTTAAACAAAGACTTTTGACTTTTTTAAACAAAGTGGGGTAAATATAAACAGTCATCCACCATTTCTGTCTCTAAAAAATCAAAGCATGTGTGTGTTGGATGAAACAGTTGCAGTTGCAGCCACATGATAGCCAGTTTGAAGACTGAGATTCTGTAGGGAACACAAACACATTTCAGCAATCAGTTATCCATCATTCCACGGGTTTGTCTCGCTGAAACTCCTCCTCACCCTTAATGGGATCGACTTAAAGGGTGCTGCAGGGAAGGGCCAAATATTCCATGAAAAACCTCAGCTCTCCAGTTCCCTGAAAGCTTTCTTGGTCAACAAATGAATCCAAGAGAGAAAGGGGAGATGACACTGCCAAAGACACCCACCATTGGCCTCATTCTAATATCTGTCAAAATATAAATCAATAAAACCTGAAGACAAATGACCGGGCGCTGGATGTTGCAAAGCCAAGCATCTCTGCTCTGAATCCGAATCGCAGCATCTCATATGAATTTCAATGATTCTTTTGTAAACTTTTTAGATATGCATCACCTCGCTCAGTGTGCGTGTCAGGTTATAAATCAGCGGCCCACTCCTGATTCTGAGCCCAGTGCTGACTTCAGCACTGTCACGCTCAATGGCAACAGGATGAACATTATCGACCAGGCCTATGAGCCAGAAAACAATGTAAACTTCAAGGGAGCACCCATGGTACCAATCATGGCAAACATCTGTGTCTGCTGCACAAACAATGAGTGACTTGTGCTCACACACTTCAGCAATATCGGAAGGCACACAGTAGACTCGATCAATATTTGACCCCCTCTAATCCTTCCTCAGCAAGCTCTGCTCCAATGCTCCCTTCTCATTATGCCTTACTTCTTTATCCTTTGCAATTTCTTTGAAAACAGGACACAGTGGTATCTCCAAATTTGCCTTCGTGAACATTCTTAGCAGAAAAGAAAAGTGAAACCTGATAACTCTAGATTGTTCTGTCAAGTCACATGCTTCGTCTGCACGGGGGATGAGATCCAAATATTCATCTTTCTGTGGATTAGAATTGTCTGGTGTAATTGCTATTGTGCAAATTTATGTTTCTAAGTGGATGCTGCTGCAGAAGTGTGCTCTTGAAATAAAGGGTAAAAAGTAAGACCAGTTAGAAATAGCCATTACTACAATATGTCTCAAACCTCGACCTGGACCCCCTGAGAGGGTGTGGAAGTGTTTTATGATTAAATTTGGAATACTAAAAAAAGAAAAGAAAGAAAAAAACATTGCTGCAATGAATGAATTTAAGCAGCTGACGCAACTAAGAATGAAGTGGATGTGATTCTTGGATACGTCAGTCAGTATTTGGCTCAGAGGTATAAAAATTGAAACACCACTGCCAACTACTGTCTCATGGACCCACTTTCTCCTTAATAAGACCGAATGAGTGTTATGTAAGATAAGGCTCAAATGTATGCTAGGCTTTTATTTTCCTTTAACAAGTTTTCAGAAGGAGCAGAGACATTTGCTCATGTGGGCCGCTCAAATCAAGTTTTCAAAACCTTGCATGAATATGTTTTTCTTGTATGAATTAATATCACTTCTTATGATAAACTAAGCCCCCACCTACAGCATGAAGATGATCTTATGGCTGTCATTGTTTGAGTTCAATGAGAACAGACTATGGGCTATTAAAACAAATCGAGCAACACATAATATACTACATGTGGTAATACTCCAATCCACAATAAGCAATCACGCTACTCTACGAGGTGTCAGGGGAGCAATACATCCTACTGTAACCTTCATACTGTGTGAGTATCATCAATTACCAGCATGGTGCTGCTCTGACATGGTGCTGAATGTTGTTCTTGGCACAGAAGCCAAGAGAGAGAAGAGCAGCAGAGTGAGGAAGCCTAATTGTGATGTGCCATAATTTGCCGCTCCCGGCCTCTCACTCAGGATATGGGTGAGGTCAAAGGTGATATAGAGGAGTCCATCAGAGTCAAAGCATGCTTAAGTCATCTGTACAAAGTTATTGGCGGTGAAAGCAACTTGGTCAGACAGGGGACCTAATCAGATTTCAAAGTAAACATGGTGCCGCCGGCAAGTCCAAACATTGTTGCTAATTGCATCTGTCTTCATTTTCCGCAACTCACTGTACAACACCAATGAAAGAGAAAACTTGATGGAACAGGAAATGTGTCTAAACCACCGAAAGCACCTCAACCTCACCTCAATTTTTTGTCCATAGCATTTTAGGGATGCCAACTCTGATTGCTTCTGTCACAAATCAAAATATCATGCCTGTGAAGTGTTTCTACTGGAATATTTCTCTTTTTTCATACATGGAGAGTGAAAAGGAAAATATATAAATGCTTGTCCCATGTGCCATATGTGGGGGGGCTTCCAGAGCATGGAAACCTACGTAAGCACCAGTCAAGTAGCACAATTTGGGTTTTCAGATGGCTGCAATTGATCTCACATATAGTGACATTTCTGTACAAGAAAGCGGCTCCAAGTTAAACAGGCGCCTCATGTCAAGAAGCTTTTTTCACCACCACCACATCCAGCTGCATCTCAAAGTTATGGACAGCTTGTTCACAGAGCGCTTTAACCATCATGTCCTGAAATCCCAGGAGTCACAGCTGCTGCATGGTGTTTATTGCAGGTCACTGTTAGGGCCTTGGTCTTCACTGGCACCTTGGCAGACAAGGGAAAGCCCTCTACCCCAAAGGACAGTGTAGGATTGTTTTAATGTGGTTTCTTTAGTATTTTGTGCTCCAGCAAAAAACCAACCACATATCAACTGACTGCCATGTGCAGACTTGAAAATTACAAGTTCACCGATCGCCAAAGCTAAGCGTAACCTAAACTGTACACAGTGTTGTTATTTGTTATTCTCTCACAGAGAGGATGACATTTTATCGTCCCCTTGTGCACTTGACCATTATTGATGATGCCAGGCTACTTAACAATGTCAGTGCCATTTGAAAAAGTATCATTGTTGCCCTTTCAATCAGAACATAGACAGTATGCACAACAGTTGGTTATGTGCAGTGAGCGGCACTGGATATGACATCAGATCTCTGAAATGTCTCTGTAAGCAAGTTTGTGCTAAGCCCACATCAACAAGTTATGCGGTAAGAGAGAAATGTGTAAGCAGGCATGCAC
This sequence comes from Labrus mixtus, assembly GCF_963584025.1. Classification (NCBI taxonomy): domain Eukaryota; kingdom Metazoa; phylum Chordata; class Actinopteri; order Labriformes; family Labridae; genus Labrus; species Labrus mixtus. Next base: position 28,065,767 of record NC_083622.1, read on the forward strand.
AGGGAGGGGATGAGATTCCCAGAGGCTCCTGAGGGAAATCAGGATATAATGGTCAATGTGCTTGGAAGGCACATTTCATATTTTCAGACGAAACTGATAGATTCTTGACTCAACTGACTGTCCAACCAAATAATTAGAAGGGGATTATATAAAAATGGAAGTGGTGCATGAGAATGGCATCATCTGGATTGTGAATTTTTGCTGTAGCCTGCAAACCATCATGCTGCATGTTGCTGTCTGGTGCATTGGGAATGCAAGTTTAGGTTTACAGTGTACTTGTATTGCATTTACCTTCCCAAGCCTGAGAATGTTCATTTTGGGTTTGAAAGTCAAAATGGCATGTTAAGCCATCATGAATGCAAACTATGAATGACATCAAGTTATTCTTTTGTTTTTATGGCAGTTTTTTCATAGCCACATCTTGTAAAAAAGTTAAAAAGTCAGTACATGTTCATCATAAATAAATATTATTACAGCTAATTTACAGTACTTATATGCCTATACATATTTAATATTCATATTAATATTCACATGTACATAATAATAATAGGCTACTAGAAGTTGTAGCAGAAGAAAAGTAGTTTGGTGGTTTTATTTTTTAATCATCCTCAGACACGCCCACAGATGGCATGTCGATGACGTAGGCATCGCGTATGTTGTCAGAAGAAAAAAGATGGCGTCGGTGTCAGACATGTACGATGTTGGATGGGAAGGTAAGACAAAAGATAAAAAAAATATTCTACTAACTTGTCATCGAAAAATGCTTTTATAATTTAATCTTACGAGTTTTCTTGTGCAAGAACACAAGTAAGCGCGGTCATTTCCCATGACTGAAAATAAGTCATCGTGTCAAGGAGTAAGCTAATTCTTGTTAGCATGGTTAGCTCATCGTTAGCTGGATTTATCAGTTACAGTTTATCCATACAAGCTCGACGGTTGTCACTTAGGACTTAGTTTTTGAAGGTGCTGAAGTTGTGTTTCATGTTCAAGTGCCGGAGTTGTCTGTTTGGTTCTACCTAATGCCACCTAATGCCTGTAGCTTGCTTGAAAGCTAATGCAAGGCACTCATGGTTTCGGCTAACGTTAGCTGCTAACGAGAGAGAAATAAACATTACATGTTAATACTAATGTTCTTGTATTCACACTGCGGAGTCCTCCCGTTGTAAGAGTAGTAATAGGGGATAACATGAATCTGATACTCTGAACTAAACAAAAAATGTAAGCTAAAGTGAATTACTGTCCTTTTTTGTTGCTTTCTGAATACCATCAGCTGAAATCCACTCATTTAAAATGCTGAAATTCAGTTTGGTGCAGTTGTGATTGTGTATCACACAGTCGCAAAGATGTATGATCAGACTCGATACACTTCTTTCGCTGATACTTGTGTCCCCTTATGCTTTATTTTTCCACAGAAATGAGAGATAAGCTGCGTAAATGGAGAGAGGATAACTGCAGAAATAGTGAACAAATTGTGGATGTCGGCGAAGAGCTCATCTGTGATCATGCATCTAAACTGGGAGATGACAGTAAGTGTGCCACGATGACATAAATACTTTTATATCAAGTTGGCCATATATGTCACCTTTCGACACCTAATTTTCAGTTTTGTAACATAACAGCAGACTGGTAGTGCTCTAAAATAAGAAAATGGTACCAAAGCCACTTTAACAGGGCAGAACTACTGTAGTTGTTGATGAGAATGACCAGACACCTTATGGAAACTCTCGCATCATATTATAAACGTAAAAGATAAGTACCACCCGTTTGTCTGTTTGAACTATTTTTTGAACAAGGACCTTCTGCTTTTTAGCATCTGAAACCATTAAATGTCCCTCTGAAGAATCAGTCAAGCTAATGTTATTGACTGTGGGTTCATTCATACAACTGTGAGAGATATCATTGATCTAAGTGGGTGATTTGCTTCCAGCTCGATTTTTTTCCCCCTGTCCTCTCTTTTGTGGTATACATTTTTTTCTTTTGGATACATTTCTGAACAGGATCATAGGTTTCCTGTAATGTGGAAAACACAGATAGAAGGACAGCCATGCCTCAAAAGCCAAGAATACCAGTCAGAATACATTAAACATGTATTTAGGAGATTTCAGAAGGAAAGGTAAAATACTTTACTAAAAAAACACATGGATAAGCAAGAAAGGAAACATATTCATATTTAATGGTTTAGTGACCTAGATTGTCAGTAGGCAATGTCACAGAATATAGACAAATGGATTATTAGGAAAAGCTAAAGAGTAACTTTGAAAGATGACATAATTGCAGACCAGGAATGGAAGTTTTAAATGATTTCAGAATAAAGGTATACACATCAAATAACTGATCATAAGAATGATCAGGGTTCTTTTGTAGTAGTTGTTGTTAATTTTGATAGCTTTTATTCCTGCCCCGAAAAATGCACATCAGATCTTAGAAGCCTTTATCATCCTCTAAGCTCAATAGGACCACCTCTGCAGTCCCCATATTTAAGATGAGCTTGTCAGTCTTCTCTGCCCTGGTGGCTTTTAAACAAGACATGCTACGACTGCAAGTACATATGGTGATTAGAGATTGCTTGTTTTCTCCTTTGTACACAAAAAGTAATAGTAAATTAAAACATAATTGTTTATGATTTGTGCAGGGTTACAATAATTTATTTTACACACCTTGAATTGAACCTTGAATTCCATTCTGCAAAAAAATACTGAACCTATGCACACACATTTGATGTTCCTCATGTTCAGTCACGTTAGATAAAGTGAAATCTGACTGAACATGGGGAACATCATCTGTGTCTACAAAGGTTTAGTATTTCTGTATATGGATTTGTCCAGATCTCATAGATTGCTGCTGAACCCCTTGAAAATGTTAACTTTAGGAAACACTTGGTCATTAGATTTATATGTACCTCGTATAGTATGAAATAGGTCTGGGCATTTAATCAAGTTTCAATTTCAACAACGATTTTGTTTTACACGATCATGAATACACAATAATCAAGATTAAACAATTACTGTGTGAAACTGTGTGGAATGGTATACAGTTAACAGGGCAGGAAAGTAAGTATTGTCTCTTTCCTTGTGCAGCAGTAAGTATCTGCTTGAAACATTTAACCAGGAAGAATTGACTCTGTAACTGTACAGTCCTGCTGTATTACCCCATTCAACCCTCCCTCTCCCCTCCAGTCATAATCAGTCATACAGTCCTCAGAAGAAGGGAATAAACACTTTGCATGCCATGGTTTTATTGAATCCAGCTCTTAAATTGGCTGTGAAACGAGATGGTAATTATCAAAACAAGACTTGGAATCATTAAAGTCAGGAAAAACGAGAGCCATTTGTTTTGGCATCGCCATCCATTTTTTTGGGTGGAGTTGGCTTTTATTATTATTCTCAATTAACAAGGGTTGTTCATTTTGCTGAACATGTCCAGTTAGATCGTCCAAGCTGTCTTTCAAACATGTTGTATTTATTCCATTAATTGGCCTCTGTAGCCAGACTATTAGTCAGTATGTTATAACGTTACAGTTCACTGAATGTAAAAACATCTTTTTTTTTTAAGCAGGAAGGAATGGTTGTGCTTGGTAATAATGGTGCTGTGCCTGCTGGTCTCTACAAGAAGCCGGTATGAATATATCAATCAAAAAACCTTTTACCTCATCACAAAAGGGAGACAAGCATCATGGAGTAGAAAATGGACAACGCAGAAATATTTGATACTGATGCAATTGATTACAAAACAACCACTCTTAAATATACTTTTAGAACGGACTGATTTATAGCCTTTTGGCAATCACTATGGATTGAAAAATACAAGAATTCTGTTTAATTTAAACATTCATTAACCATTCTAATTAACTTAAGATGTCTGGAACTAACTTCTACACATGTTCTCACATCTGCATTGCTTTAACATTCACTAATCAAAATAGTTTTATATTTTGCATATCTTGGCGCTGATGTATGCACATGTTTGTGTTTTCAGTGAAAAGAGACACACTGTGTTTTTAACACAACCACATTTAGCTCTTAAAGATCTGCCCAGCATGTGAACTCGAGCAGCTGTTAACACAGTCACACTATGCAGAGTGTGAGATGACAAACAGCATGATGTGTCCAGAAATGTTAGTTCAGAGACTTTGGTTTCACTTAACATCTGAAAAGTGTTTTTTTAAATAATGTCAGCAATGTTTAATTCACTAATGAGAGACTTTGCTCTCATTGAACTGTCCAACTTGTGACTCGTATGTTTTTCCCTCCTTCAAATATCATCCTTTCCATGCCGTGTTTGTCATTTTACAACGTATTTTCTGAGATGATGTTCCACTTAATTCCCTCATATTTAACATAATTACTGAGATTGAATTAGTAGTTTATTACTAAATCACTAGAGCAATGAATAACATTACTGTAACACCATTCACAAGGTCCTTTACATGAAATGTTCCCGCATTTATGACTATTTTATTATTGTAGTACTTTTCAAATTGTAATTTTATATATGGTTTTAAACAAGCAACTTATTTTGAATGTATTCCATTCAGAAGTTCTGAATGTAGCCTTACTGAAGTGAAAAGGGGAAAGTTCTTGAATGAAGTCTGGCACACTGATGGAAGTTTTTGGGTAAGAAACATACGTGCAGCTATTGAGGACACACTCTTAAGTCAGTTTGTCAACTGTACGGATCAGTATTTCATTTTTTTTTTTCATGTTACAGCAGACAGTTCAATGGAAAGGGCGTTAACAGAGTCCTCTTTGTCTGTGTCTCTTCTGCCCAGTATGGATTATTTATGAGCAGGTGATGATCGCAGCGCTGGACTGCAGTCGGGATGACTTGGCTCTGGTGAGTTTTTACCGCTCGTCCTCACACACCCAAGAGCTTCAAAAGCCATCCTTCACTCTCTCAGCCATTCCTACTTTGCTTCACCTCCTCTGCCAAATGTGAAAATCTGATTTTTATTTGGCCAAATGGTATTACTGTGTCTGTACTTTGGAAAAACAATTTGCTGAAAGTTGGGATTAGACAGTGTAGCAAACAAGTGGAGAAGCATGCTTCAAGTGTTAGCTGAACTTGGCCTTCAGTTATGGAGTTCAACAGCTTTTTCCCTCAGGCGTTTATTTGCCATGCTTAAACTTAATTTGATGTTTCTGAGTTCATGTTGAAATATTCATGCTCTAAAAATGTTCAAATCTGCAAAGGATAAAAAAAAAAGTCCAGAAATCATGGCAATAGAAAAGGTACATCTTTAATCAGTAGAGATGAAATGACTCCTTTGGCAAAAAAGAAAGACTCATTGATTAAAGAGAAGGCAGAACTCAGTCATTACAATTAGTTGTCTGTTGGCTATCCTTCCAGCCCTGCTGCCAGATTTTTAAAAAAAAGAAGCAGAAGGACCAGACTCCAGCTGATGGATAGTGCAAACGATACAAACCACACTGCAGACGTTTCTCATCTCATTCAGTCTAATGCTGAATGTGATTGTAACCATTCCTCACTCCTTTCCTTACTCTAGGGTCAAACAAATATCAGCTCAGTGCAGAGTAGAAGGAGGCTGTAGGTATTCTCCAAGTCCTCTTTTCACCTTAGAAACATTCATGTGCAATTTGGCGTATTGACTAACAGTCAGTACCCACAGCAAATGTTCAAACACAAGACTGTCCAATAGTTATACAGGCATCTTTTGAATCGGTTTGGAAAGTTTTTTTTTGTTTTTTTTTAAGCTAAAACAGGTGAAATCAGACATTTTCTGTGACAGGTTTGTATCAGGAGAGGTATGTGTGTCAGAACAAGAATGTGTCAAAGTTAAGTTACAGCCAACTATAATTGGTCTCTCCTTTGCCCACATCCTCGCAGACCTGTCTACAGGAACTGAGGAAGCAGTTTCCAGAAAGCCACAGAGTGAAGCGATTAACGGGCATGAGGCTGGAAGCTTTGGAAAGGTAAGCTCCCCCGTACCAAAAGCTTCAGATGAAGAGGAGTCAAAAAAAACAGCTCAGCTTCACTCTCATGCACTATGTGTACAGTGTCGTACTTTAGCTTAAGGGGTATAAACTGTTAGCACAGCTTTAGCGATAATGGTCAGGGTGTGTAAGTACAGCTCGTGTGTGGGGTAGGTTCTGTTTATGTTAGATCACCCAGGATTCCTTTGGGGAGGAGGGAACGGGTAGAGGAAAAGTTCATTGCTGGGTAGCCTGTGGCCCTTTAGTCTGAGTTAGGGATTCCCGAGGAGGAAGTGGTCAGAAGCCACTGTTATTCTGGGGGTCCCTCAATCTTCTTTGGTTTTGATTCCTCCCTTGTTTCCTCATTTTGCTACTCTATCTCTCTCTGTGTTTTCTCTCTCTGCCCTCCCTATTTTGATGCTTTCTTTTCCATGGTACAGAGACCAAAACAGAAGTGGGAAAATGCCTCAGTGCTGTAAATATTGACATGTCACCACAATGTCAACATTCTTTCCACCACTTTCAGTGATGCGTTTACTTTTTGAACCTGCTGTTTATAAAAAAAAAAGCAAGAAAATGAGAGCAAAGAAAGATAAACAAGGAGGATTTTAGTCTTAACTAAAGTGAAAGAATAGTACTTCAAATTGTTTACTACCTTACTCACATTTCCCACCCGGGTCACCATTGCTGGTTTATCGGTTATGTCACAGTTTATGTGATAATGAGAGTGATTGCTTGGGCACTGTCAGATTAAATAAACTACACACAGGGATCTAATTGGCAGCAGACAGAGCTACACTTGAATGACATAGCTTCAAACAACTAGGCCCTTCCCATCCACACCAACACACACACACACACACACACACACACACACACACTCGGTTCTTAAATAAATAAAGCGAATCAAAGTGGCTTGTGAGTGCTCGCCTGGTGCCATCTGAAATCTCCCCTAAAGTGTGGCTGAGTAATAAAGTGAATGTGAGGGAGGCAGCAGTGCTGGAAGTGGGGCTTCTCAGTGCTAATGGGAACCAGAGTTGCTTCTGTCTTTTGCAGACTATGGGCGGGACACTTTCTGATCACTGATCCCCGCTTTTGCCGCTGAAACATCAGCGTTGCAGATTGCCACTAACAGAAAAAAGTTCTGAAATCATCCTTCAGCGCCTGATTTGACATGACAAGTGAAATGCACATGCCTTCTATTCTCAGATTTCTTTACCGGATGATTTGATATTTACAGCTCATAAATTTCCCCTTTAAACAGAATCATGTGGGCGCAGCCCAGCAATTAAGGCGCGCCGTTCTGGATATTGTTGCTTATCAGGTTCATATGTCTGTACTGTGGTATACTGTATGAGCCAAGAGACAGACAACTGAACCGACATTACAGCTGCAGATCTAGACAGATGTAAAAGCAGCAATTAAATTTTGTTTAAAGGTGAATCAAACTAGATACAATCAAATGAAAATACAATCTTCAAAATACCAGGCTTTGTTTGTATTGATTTCATGACTCATTGTCAAGTGATTTAAGCGTCTCACAATGTCTACTGTGTGACCAGTAACCTTGACTTAAATGAGTGTTTATTTCTTCCTTGAGATCACTGCTGATTTCTGTACAGCTTCACTTTAATCACAGGAACCTGCCACGATATATACACAAACTTGATTACCTTGAACTTTGTTTGATTTCCCCACCACCTAATTTCACTGGTCTCAGGACTGGGATTGGTTAAAAACAAATTTTATTCACCTCTCTTTCTCTTTCCAAAGGTACGACGAGGCCAACAAGCACTATGATGCCATTCTCCAGGATGACCCCACCAATACGGTAAGACAGGGGAGCGGGGAAAAAAAGGGGAAAGCCCCTCTGCCTAGTGAACTGCTTTGCTTCACTTTGTGGTCTCAGCTTTTCGGAGGGCTTTAAATCTGCTGAGGCACTTTGGTGTGAGCATTGTGTTTGCTCAGTTTAACTCCCCTTGGCCTCTATGACCTTAACCACAGTGCTGATCACCCTATCACCCACACATCTAAAAGGAGGGGAGGGGGCTGGGCAGGTGGGGGATGATTCACGATCTATGTCAGTGTCAGTCATGTTTGGTGTAAGTAAAGTGTAAATATAGGTCTGGTCTTTGAAGAAGGTGATTACCTGGACCTTTTAGACCCTAACCCTCAGTGAGCTGAGCTGTGCTGATAGCCCACCTTCTCCTTGCTGTCTTTTGGCTTCAGGTGCAAAGACTGCTGTGTGCTACGCACAGCGTGTTCATGTATATATAAGGTTTCTCTGTCTGTCTTTGCTATCTTTTCTGTCAATTCACTGTTCATCTCTGCTCAATGACTTGCAGAAGCATGTCTAGCCAGTGTTCTGCCAATCCCACACCACCAACCAAAAACAAAATGTACCTGCTGTTAATTGTTTCCATAAGGAGATGTGGCCATTCAAGAAAATACATCTTTTTAAGGGGTTTCAAACAAAACCCTGACCTTGTTTATTTTGGCTGTTCCCTCCACCCCTCACCCCAAAGATGTTCAACAAGTTTCCTGTGCCGAGCTAACATACGGATTGCTTTAGAAGTACCAAACATTTTGTTTCAGTGCTTCAGAGACAGCGCAGACATTCATGCTTTTGATGCCTTGTTATGATTTTCATATAAAGATCAAAATGGTGTGAAAGCATGACCATTCTACTCTGGACTCTCCTCAACAGTTAAAATTAACAAATGAGAAAGCATTGCTTTGTTATATAATAATAATGTGTTTATTGGGAACATTGCAATATTTATACAATTTTGGTTTATTGAGCAGCCATATTGTGGGTATAAACACAAATCAAAAATGCAGATTCAGCCTAAAACAAGCGCTTCAAAAAAACAAAAACAACAAAAGGTTGGCTAACTTAGCTTATTATTGTTTCTCGGAACGGCTTTGGCTCAGTTGGTAGAGTCGGCCGTCACTCAACTGGGAGGTCGAGGGTTCTATCCCCAGCTCCTGCAGCCACATGTCCGATGTGTCCTTGGGCAAGACACTTAACCCCAAATTGCTCCTGCTGCTTCGTCGGTGTGAATGTGTATGAATGGGATTAGTGACTTCTGATGGTCACTTCACATAAAGCCTCTGCCATCGGTGTGAATGGATGTTAATGGGTATGTGTGATCTGTGGTAAAAAAAAGCTGAAGTCCATTTAATGACATGAATTTCTGCCAACAACAGCAGAAACAGTCAACTTTACTCATTCATGTAGAAGGTTCAATTCATGCCATGTCTGATGAGAAAATACCACTGGGAAGATTACAGTAAATTTTCTCTCAAGATTTTGTCCCAGTCTTGCCTGTCAAAAAAGATTAAACAGAAACCACTAATCAAGTTGTTTCCTTGTTTGACTGTTATTTTCAGAAACAAAACAGATACTCATTTAACAAGTTTATGTAATAGTACGGTAATTCAAATAATCTACAGAATCTACAAAAAGTTGTATCTACCGTTCCCATCAAAGGGAATTGGAAAAATCATTGAATCCCAGGGAACCTCCCCTCGTGGCACACATCTTCTGGGAATTTGAGTGACATCCTGGGAAAGGGAATGGTCGGTTTCCTGGTCTCTACTTGCTGGGTATTGCCACCCTACCACCCATAGGCTGTCAGTCAAACCCAGGGCTGGGAATGGAACAACAAAAAAGGCAAATAGGTTCTGTGTCCCTGGGATGTTAACCTTAAACCTTTTCCCAAAAATCCTTGTCCTCAGTTACTTGGGTGTAGTTGCGTTGGGTGGAGCGATGACATGCTGACATCATTTAGGTCACCTGTCTTGGATTGAGAGCTATCTCCTTTTTACAAGTTCCCCAGCATACTCTGAAGAATCAGGCAGGGGATGGGCTTGAGAAATGGCGGAAAATTGGCGACCACAAGCAAGACTTGCGAGGCATCCCAGCATGCAAAGCAGAGATTGGAAACTGAGCTGTTGTAATTACAGGCTGTGGAATAGATGTGGTACCCATTAACCAAAATTGTTGAATCAACAAAAATTGCTCAAGGTTTTTTTTTGCCATGGCGGTGTCCAAAAAATGTTTCAAACTCTTAGCCCTTCCATTGCTTGCTATGTTCCAATACCTACAGCAATGATCTGGCAAAATTCTTGTCTGCGTGTGTAAAGGCACTTTTTATTTCCACCTTTCTTCGTACGACTGCTTATGACTGGGACATGACCAAAACACTTGCTTATAGGCACATACCAGCTTGTCCTTATTTCATCAGCATGTCAACTCAGTGGTATTGAATTCCAGCAATCTCATTTTAGCCTATTTTATTCATAAAAAATGAAGTATTTCTCGAAGAAGCCACTGGGGTTATGTATACAACCCCTGAGGTTTACCCACAATCATAAGCCCTTACAGATTGATTGTGAGATGAGACTTTATTTGTGTGGCTAAATTCATCTGAAACTTAAAGCCTCATAGCAGGTTTTTTTGACCATATTAAGGTAAAGTATATTCTTAATTAGAAACTTCCTGACCATGTCATTTCCCCATTGATATTGTGTGGATCAAGGCATGGGTGGTTACTTTCTTATTGTACATTTGCATGTGTAACATGCATAATAATGGATCAACATTTTACAAGCAACATTGGGAATTCTAATCTCACATAAAACCCTAATATATTAATTCATGTACCCTGCTCGAAATTAAAATCAATCTAACATAAAAGCTAATGTGGTCATTTCCACAGTTAAAGCAAGTTTCATTTAGGAAAAACACATTTATTTATTTTCCCTTTATTTTTTTAAATATAGAGAATTGTTTGCACCAAACGCCATGTCAAATTGTATGTGTAAATGTTGTAACTTGTTTTTATTCGTTTTATCAACGTTGTTTTTCTCGATGGTATCTGTTCAATACGTCGGCATGTCGAAGCTTTGAATCATATTCCACACTGCTGTAACTGAGATTTGATGGCGCTGAATATTAAAATAATAATATTTACAAAGGTTATTATACTCTGATGGTGCCAGAGAAAGAGAGACAGAGATAGAAAGGCAGACACAAAACAAAATCAGAACATCTTATTTCTGAAGCATTGTGTTACTCTGCGTAACTCTCAGGCCCGTCAGTGAAGTTTATGAAACCCACTGCAGTCTGGAGTCTACGGTCACAGCTGTGTCGAATGAACGATCCCTCCGCAGGCTGAACACACATTCAGAGTTCTGTGTGCATGTTATTTATTTTAGGACAAAGTCGTTGGTAGGGACAATTCAGTGGTAGGCGGATATTTTTGTAGGGCATCCTTGTACAGCATTGTAGCATAAAACACTAATCAGGAAAACATCTTCCTCTCCTTTCACCTTTTCATCCTCTTTGGTAGTTTGTCACCACGTCTTCTGCTACACTGGATTGAATATGATTCATCTCCTCCACTATATTGTTGTACTAACTTAATTGATTTCGATGAGAGCTAGGAGCGTTAGGAAATTAGGCGTAGGTGGCCGCCTCCAAGTTTTGAATGCAGGAAATGTAGACAAATCTTATAAAATGTATATTCGCTGATTTTGCTTTGGCTTTTTTAACTCTTTCTGTTCCCTTTTCTTTTCATTTATCTTTCAAATTTAAGCATGAATGCTAAATAGTGATAGGTATGATATTCTTGTTGCAATGTTTCTTGTAAATGAAGGCTGCGGTGGGTCAAAGCACAGAGACAAGGGTGAGGTAAAAGTCTTCACCTCTTAGGTCTCCTCATAGCACTAATTATATATAAAAAAAAAAGAATCCCACCAATGACAGATCAAACCCGCTGCCAGGTTTTTTCTGGATCATTAGTTGGAGAAAGGAGGAGAGAGAAAAGTGGTTTGGAATTGCTTCTTGTTTAATAAAATGCTGTGTGACTCCCCGGGCTACCAACTTCCATATGTTTCTTTGAGACCCAAGTGTTCTTTATCTAGTAAAGTAAAAAAAGAGAGAAAAGAAATGGGGAGAGGTGGGTGTGGTGATAGCAGGAGAACACACGTGCAAAATACAACATTAAACATCACTGAAGTAAGTTTAGTTCTATTCTGTTTCCTTTTTTTTTTGTATTGGATGAGAAAGTATCCCACATGCTTGTCATTTAGTCTAATGTGAGTATAAATTCCTGAATCTCACATAACATCGTGTTTGAAATACACTGTAAGTAAAGTAGTGTGATCTTTCCTTTTAAAGTCAGAGGACCTAAAATAAGGAATAACAGATTGACCTTACACTGCTCCTTGTTGTCAGATAACTTCACATCATTTTACCAATTTGAATGTTAACAATCCTTAGACTAAAAATACACACCAATGTGAATGGTGTGTTTGGACACACATTAATGTAAGAAGAAATCCTTGCTGTTTATGTGAAAATCTTTGAAGATATAGTCCTGTTGCCTTCTTCCTCTGGTAGGCTACAACATTGCATGTCAGTCGAGTCTACCGAGCCCCTGCAGGTCCCTGTCCCAGCGTGATTGATAAGTGGATTTCTTGTGATGGTTGTGTCAGAAGAGGCCCCAAATTACGGCCCCTAAGACATGACTCATACACAGCCCTCAATGGCTTTGGTTAGCAGTGCAAGAGAGGAAGCCCCACTCAATCAAGTGCCAGTCCATAAATAAAAAAAGGCTGTGGCAGGGCATTGCTTTTCTAATGGAGCGGCAGCCTCCTGTTAAGGTTTTCACTTACTACCAAAAGGATGAGGAGGACTGGTGGGAGTCTTAACATTTGGAAAAGTTGGAGAAGCAGGAGTAATACTTTCTAATTCAGATTGATGACAGTCTAATCCACCTTAAGGTCACTTCAACATCAAAACGAAGCGGAAAGCAATTTCCAGCTGATGTAAGTTGGGCTGGTGCAGCGCTAAATGCGTGCCGTGCCTGCAGGAGGACAGGCGTTGGGGTTTCGTGGAGCGTGCCATTTTCCCCACTTGGTTAAGGGATGACTCACCACTTTATCGCAGCCACTGAGCTCATTCCAGCTCCTAAACATTGACTCATACTGTGTGTCCATCTCCTGTCCGACATGGCCACTAAGTATCTCAAATTATGTCTACAGGCTAATTTTCATTCAGATATCTCCGTAGGAAGTAACATTTAGTGCACAAAGTGCCTTTTTTCCCTTTTATTCTGTTCTTGTTGTAATGCATCAAATAAATAAAAGTGTATACTGAACTTATATTATGGTTCACTTCAAAGACACTAATCTAAACACTCACAACTCTTACACCTCTCACTGGCCTTCAGACAAGCGGATTTTCTAATCTGTTTACTCTCTGCTCCACAGGCGGCAAGGAAGCGCAAGATCTCCATCCTAAAGGCCCAGGGGAAGACCGCTGAAGCCATCCGGGAGCTCAATGAGTATCTTGAACAGTGAGTGTTTCTATAAGAGGGTCAGAGTGGCTCTTCCCCCTCTCCCCTGGCTTTTATTTGAACTAAAACCTAAGTTCAGGACAGTCATTATTTTTTTTTAAACTATTCTCTCATGTAGCTAACACATTTTTTGTTTAGAAATTTAAAATGTATAAGGTGGAGAATTCACCACAAGTTTTGTGTTCACAGGTTTGTTGGGGATCAAGAAGCGTGGCACGAGCTATCGGAGCTTTACATCAACGAACATGAGTAAATACATTTTTCTTACTTGATTATGTTTAATTCAGCATGACACATTTAAGAATAGGTTAGGCTTTATCTTGATGAAATTCCATGTCCCAAAATTGTGAAGCAAAATAAATTTGACTGAAGTCTAAAAAGACCATTTTTACTGAAAGGTAATCAAATGGGATTTTTGAAAGCTAAATCACGTGTTTTACAGTTTTCTGAAGTTCTAAAGTTACTCTGGAATTCCTATTAAGGTTGTTAAAAGGTTCAATACTCTGATACTTATTGATACCGTGATAAGTACTAAAGCTTTAAAAAAAAACTTGAAAATCTTCAGTCATATTTTCAGTCAACAGCTGCTGCGAGAGAAAGAGAGTGACAGCTGTCCATTCAGATTGACAGGATCACAGATACTGACATTTCTCATGTCCTAAAGTTATGTTTATTTCTCTTAGAAACAGAGCACAGGAAGTGACAGTGTCCCAATTCAATCAGTAAGGTAGTTGCGGATTCATAATAAATGTTATTTCAGAACAATTTACAAAAAGAGCAAGTATTAGACCATACTCCTTTTTATATTAAATTTCACATTGTTGTGCAATTCAAACAGAGTGCGGTTTGCTTGCAATTTTATGCTAATTTGAAAAAGAACAATTCCTCCTATTTGTTTCCTAGGACTTTTATTTTTGTTGCCATGGTATCGAAACGGATATATCGATATTGTTTGCTCTTACAAGTTTCTTATCAAAGATTAAAATGATGGTGTCGTGACAGCCCTACTTTCTATTCAGCTTCCACCTTTAACCTCTATTCCATTTTCTTTGTGGTAAACTATAACCCACCTTTGCAATTAGACCCTGTTTAAGCCCATAGATGATTAAAGCAGGTCACTTTCACCATCTGTAGTTGGAACTGAGGCTAAAAGTTACTCAGTTGAGGAATCAAATAACTCTGTTCTATAACAAGGATTATATTCTGAGAAATTTGGGAGCAACAGAGACAAGGGCAAATTATCTCTGTGGGAAATGAGCATGTTCTTTAGCTGATTGTCTGGAAAATGTCAACAAGCAACACTATATTTGTCTTCTTCAGAACAACTGACATGAATGGGACTTTGTGAATTTTGGTCATGAACAGACAAAAAAGTGAAATGTGCGGCTTCTGATTGATGAGTGATCGAGATGTGTCTGCTGTTTTGATGTATTTTAGTGTCAATGCCTCCATTGATGGCAGATGTTTGTCACATATAAAGTAGAAAACCAGTTATTTGTGTTAGGCAGCCAGACATACAAGTTGTATCTGTCAGTTTAACAGCTGCTTATGAGACTGATGGCTTGATCTCCACGGGGCCATTGGATGGCCACAATGGAGGCGGTGAGATACCAAACTCAGCCAGAGGTCTGAATGGAGCCCTGTCAATGTTTGTCACATAAGAGTTGTTTAATTGGATTTCAGTCTTAAGCCCCTCTCCTACATATGAGAACAGAAAGACTTGCTGGCTTCCCACTGATATCTCAGTTGCCAAGGAGAATGTTCAGACAGACAAGAGTAGTGTTAGAAAAAAATAATATTGTTTGTGTCTCCTATTATCCCTCCTTAATTGTCTGGGGCTCAGGAGTTAGTGAAGCGGTGTCTGCAGTTGAACGATGGGTTTATATATATATGTGTGTGTGTTGTGTGCATCTCTAAGGCTGCGTGGTTGCTCTGGTAGGAGGGCAGTGGCAGCAGGAATGTGTGGCGCGGTGAGAAGGCTACTTATTGGATATTTTGTGCTTTTGTCTGGGAGGCTTTATTGCTGTAGTAGCCAGAGGAAATCCAGGGGTGAGCGGATTATCTCCCAGCTTATCCCAACACTTCTAATATCACACCATTCACTCCCACAGCCCCTTATCTACAGGCGTGTCAATTTCTTTTCTTTGTTTTCTTTATTTTGGGTTACAAACTCCCTGTTTCCCCTCCTTCTCCTCTTCCGGACGGCCCGGCATTATCAACACTCTTTTCCAGAGAGGATGGAGCAATGAGGAAGGGATAGAAAGAAAGAAAGAGAGAGAGAGCACTTGCTGTGGAATTCCCAGGAGAAGGTGGTGGCACTCCTCCACCCCTCACCCCACCATCCCAGCTACAGAAAACAGAGGGTGATGGAGAAGGGAGGAAGACAAATAAACTTTCCTTCCCTCATTGCACAACACCCTGGGAGCTAAAAATAAACAAAGCAGTGTGTCTCTTTTGCTGCGATTGTAAAGGCTGCTGCTGGCATCGGTGTTAACACATTAAAAGGTAATTAATGGCCTCCGAGTTGACACTGTTAAAACAATCCTCATGCTGGCTGTGTCAAGACGAGGAATTATTTTGCCTGTGTGCGAGTATTTCACATAGCCACTGTAGGAATGTGCTGTTGGCCCTTTTCCTGCTCCAGCGTATGAAACTGTTTAACATAATTGGACTGGTCATCCAGAATTACAATATAAATAGTAATATTTTTTCACACAAAAGTTTGTGTCTTATATTCAGTCAGAATGTGGTATTAAAATGGGGGTAAAGCCGCTCCTGATGGTTTAAGTAACTTCCAAAAAGAAAACAGTTCTTACAGTCGTGAGCATAATGGTGTCTACAGCCTTACTCGAGCAATGTGGTGAAGAGTCCTCTCAGGAACTGAGACGCTCTCCAACTCTAGCTCAGTGATGGCCGGGTGAGATGGGATAGAAGAAGAGTAGAAGAGGTAAGGGTCTGGCTCCAGTACAAGACTCTGGTTGATGGCTGATGGAGCAGGCTCTGTTGCAGGCCACGGCCACTGCTCGAGCACATCTGAAAGTCTTTATACAGAGGAAGTGGTAATCGTAAGCAGCCCCCCAGCCTCCCAAGCCCTCTGATCTCCCCCTCAACCTAGCCCCTTCCCCCTGTTAATTTATTTCTCCCCCCCGCCCTTTTGCTGTTAATCTTTCAGCTAGTTACCTTGGCGGACATTAAATAGGCCGTTTTCCATGTTGCGGCAGGAAACATTTGGATTGTCTGATTCCTGCATGACAGCATTTCCCCCTTATTTCACCAACGATGAAGTTCCTCAATCATATCTGTCCCAGTTTGGAAGCCCTTTGACCCACACAGTGGCCTTTTTCTTTAAACTTTCACTTAATGTGGACTGTGTTCATAGACTGTCAGTGAAGCCCCATTTTCTGTTGGTAGATTTCTGTGTGTTTTGGCCTCTGTTTTGCTAGGTGAACAGATGTTTTATGGCTTTGCATTCAATGATATACTGTATCTTAGCTCGTCTTGGCCTGGGTCTCTGAAGGGGAAACTGTGTATTAGAATTGGAGTGGCAGCAGATTAGTGTGAGGTCAACAGCTCAGCAGTCTGCTGCTGAGAAGTGATCTCATCTGAGTATAGGCACAGTGTGCCAGCTCTTACTGTAGTGCTGACCTCAGGAAGGTAGTTAACTACACATTAAAGGCTGGAAAAACACACCGATGAATCTCTACAGATCTCTGTAAACCATGCAAGTAATCGCATGTAAACTGACCCGTACCCCAAGGAGTTTTCAATACCAATTCATACCTGTGAATTTATTGGGCATGGATGTTGTGCTTCACAGTTGAGCAAGCTCAAAGATGACACAACCACAGCTGTATCAATCTGCTTACTGTTTTCTTTGTCGTTTCCACAGCTATGGAAAAGCTGCGTTTTGTCTGGAGGAGCTGATGATGACCAATCCTCACAATCACTTGTACTGTGAGCAGTACGCTGAGGTAGGTACCCGCCTGGATGTCCGTCAACAAGCATGGGGGCAAACGGTGGAATAACTGTTAGCTCTCTGTGAATGGTGCCTCTCTTTACATAGAAAGACACCGACACGCACCAAACGTCATTGGGAATACATGCTCATGAAAGGAGATGTGTTTACACAGGCTTGTCATGTATTGCTTATTCAGATGTCATTCTGTCATTGCCTGAGCTGCCCTTTAGCACAGCTTATTGTTTGTGTTTAATGCCTCCTCACACAGGTGAAATACACCCAGGGGGGGTTGGAAAACCTGGATCTGTCCAGAAAGTATTTTGCCCAGGCGCTGAGGCTGAACAACCGGAACATGAGGGCATTGTTTGGTTTGTACATGGTGAGTACTGCTTTGCCTGAACAGAAAGTGGGAGAGAAAGAGGGAGGGAGAGAGAGGGAAAAAACAAAAACAGAAGAACCTTTTTTGTAACCCTGTGGTTTGTCAAGGTTGAGGCTGGCCTCTAAGTGTGTCAAGGAAGACTGTACTGTACTGTGTGTGTGTGTGTGTGTGTGTGTGTGTGTGTGTGTGTGTGTGTGTGTGTGTGTGTGTGTGTGTGTGTGTGTGTGTGTGTGTGTGTGTGTGTGTGTGTGTGTGTGTGTGTGTGTGTGTGTGTGTGTGTGTGTGTGTGTGTGTGTGTGTGTGTGTAGAGTTGTGCTTTTGGGGGGAGAGGAGAAGGGGCTCTCAGACAGGTCAGCTCACTGCTGACTCAGACGGTGAACTCCAGCATCGGAAAAGTCTGCCCCTAAGGAGCTCTTTATTTTCATAATAATACCCCTTTGGTGGGACTTTTTTTATGTTTATGACTAAAATAAATAAAGAAGTCACGGAGTGAAAAGGAGAAAAGCGCAAGAAAGAGCAGCTCGACTGCTGCAAGCATTTTGTCAGTGGCAAATTATCCAACCAGGTGCCTGTTTGATTGTAGTCTGGACCTTTCATCTACATATTTGTTTAAACAGGATGTTGTCTGCTAGTGCCAATGCATCATATGTAAGTGAGACTTGACATAAAAATACAAACGAAGCAGTACAGGGAATGAAATGTGGAGAGGGGAAGCAGGTCTAACACAGAGAGCCCCAGTGTTTTCCTGTGTGCTGCACTGGGAATCTTCAGGTAGTCCAAACACCTCACAGCAGCCCTGAAAACGCTCTGAGGTGTGTGCAGAGTACAGGACGAGCAGGGCAGGGTCAGACCCATACATCGGCTTCTGTTCATGCTCACGTTTGTCTAGAGACAAAGCAGGCCCTGTACTGTTTCCTGACAAGTCATCTGCTGACACACGGCTCTTAAATGGAGACTTCAGGTGGGAGTTTATTCTTAATGATTCACAGATCGTCTTAAGAGTGTCTTTTTCAGATTTTAAGATCTTCTCCGTGGTCCAGAACTTGACAGGTGTGAGAAGTTCAGTGAAAGGGCAGGAAACTTCCACCATTTTATGCCATCTGAGTCAGTTGAATGGAAGACCTAGTAGCACTGACCACAGTTGGGTTGTGGGTTAGTTACTCACAGCACTTGAATGGGGATTCCCCTCCATAACTGGGCACACTTTAATTCGGGGATAGCCTGCCTGGGTTGTCATAATCTAAATTAAGGTTTTTTTTCCTGAGTTAAAAAAGAAATAAAAAATAGATGCTTACTAAATAAAACAGAAGCCAAACCATGTGGTAGAAAAAACAGGGTCAGGTTGATTGGTGTGCAGTTAAAGTTTCAGCGCACTGGTAGGGAGGGCTTTGAAGTGCAGGCAGTGTAAGCCCTCTGGGGTTTGCTGTGTGGAGAGGATGGCAGGAACATGGGAAAGACATGGGATTTGTGGTACGGAGGGGAGCTGTCGGGGCAGGCAGAGACCATGATTCACACAGCGCTCGTTCACTCCGTGCCGGCTTTTTTTCTAGAAGACATACAAGGTCCTTTCATCGGCGAGAATTGACGGTGTTGGAGAAATTGGGCCCTGTTAAGTGACAATTTACGTATGAAGCATTAAAACACTCACTTTTTCCTTCCTATAAATGATTTCTCCTGTGTCATCAGGCTAAGGTCTGTTTTTTCTCTTCATTCTGCCACAATGACTGGTGGAGTGGTAGATGGGGAGAGTGGTTGCACATTCATCTCAATTACGCTTTTATTGCTGTTTCACCAAGTTTTGATATAAGAACTCTTCCCTTGTGCTCTCCTTTGCTTCTTCTTTCCGTTTTCTGTTTTTCCTCTAGTCTGCAAGTCACATTGCTGCTAGTCCAAAAGTCAGTGCCAAAGTGAAGAAGGACAACATGAAGTACGCTGCTTGGGCTGCCACACAGATAAATAGAGCCTACAAGGTAAGGCTTCATAATCAATCTTCACTGTATATTGCATGTATCACTCTTGTCCTGGTATCTGTCTTTCACATATTATTTTTTTTTTACTCTTTCCCACGTCTCATCTAATTCCAACTGACATCATGTGATCTTATGCCTCTTCTGTTTAAGCTTTAATGGTGTATTTGCACACAATATCCAGACTTCCAGAAATCCCCTCATTTGCATAGTTTGTGCAAAGTATTCACCACCAGATGACCCCTGAATGCACAGCAATCCTGAAGGATGCTTTCGACTTGCAGCGTTGTAATAACAACCCCAGTGTCTTTCACTGTGTCTGGGTACATTTACTTTTAATGTGTTGACTTAAGGCCACAATGTCTGCTAAGACTTTATTCCACACCCTGGCTTCTCCGATGAGCTTCTCATGGAGCCACAAACTGACTCTCTGTGGACCAGAATCACGCTAGACTGTAGCTGAGAAATGTCTTGTTCAGTGATTTTCAAAGAGAGGTTCACAGATCCTCCTGTGCTTTTGCACATATAGGATTCTAATGATAGATGGTAATGTATTTTTCATCAGCTGCAGCATTCCCTAAATAGTTATCAATTTGATAATAAATAAGACTCTTCATCTTGCCAGATGAGTGTCCCTGAGCAAAGTGGCTAAACAATTGAGATAAAGGATGAAAGTGTTTGTGTGTGCTTACACGTTTCAAAACGTATATTTTGCACATACATACAAAGTAAGGAGAGGAAAATGTGAGGACCTGTTCTGTTGGTATCAAGGACATTGTTTATGCTGGTATCATGGCAACCCAAATATAAAGGCATATTTAAAAGCCATTTCCCTTGCCATATGTGTTGCTTATTTGGGCAGCAACAGTAAAACAAGTAATAAGCGGTTTCTAGCTCAACATGTGTGGGTCCTGTTGAGAGAGCGAGGGGCTCCCTGCTGAGCCTCCAAAGACCTCATCTCACCACACACTCGGCTCTCCTCGCCTTATAGACACTTTTCACATGTCAAGCACTCAGACAAGTGTGACGGCTCTGTTGGAAAAAGTGCATGTGAGTAACGTCACTGTGAGCGGTGGTTCTATTTGTCACTCTTACATGTGTCACAGAAGAGCTTTAAGCTTCGACATGATCCGTTTAGGTTGAAGTTCATGTGGAATGAACTGTCATGTCTGAAGAGGCGCAGCTTGTTTTGTTTAGGTCAACACTTTGTATCTATGCAGATATTGATCTCCTTGAAATATAGAAAAAATGTAGAGATGGGCGGGTCAACCAGTCAATCAAAATGTTTCGATTGATCTCTAGTCCACACTACTTGTTACTTTGATCAGTCTGCTGGCTCACCTCATCTCGCTGCCTCTGAAAGTCTTTGATCCCAGCAGGGAACATGAAGAATACCTGAAACTTGTATCATAAATCTGAGGCCCAAAAAGAAGGAGAGAAATGAAATGTGTAAAAAAAAAAAAAAGAAAGGAAAATCTATTTGGAGGGAACTAAGTGTCCATATGTCTGAAGAAAGAAGTATGTTTTCAAGGTATCAGACTCTCACAGGGCGGATGATGTTTTTAAAAGAGTGAGATGACAATGCTGACAGCCAGGTTCCAAGTATGATGAAGACCATGGGACACTGATTCTGTCAAAATCTATAATAAGAAAAACAGTCATTCAATGAACATATTACACCTCATTTCATTTTTACATCAAAATTCATTTAATTATTGGCAGTTGCAAAGATGCAAACAATGTATATAAATAAATCAAACAAGTTATAAGAGACTGATTCAAAGAGTACATTGGGACAGCATCTGATACTTGTTACAGGGATTAAACAGTAGCGTAACCAGTGATGTAGCACATGTTTTACTCGCTTAAATATTTTTCTTATTGCCAAGGAGGTGTGGGAGAGGGTTTTACCCACAGACAGACACACATCTGTGTTTGGTGATGTTGGCTGTAATGAATCAAATAGACGGATCTTTGCTTCCCAAACACTGCCTTAAATATGACTCTGAAGGATTTCTGTAGACTCTCTTTACTGACTGAATCATGAGTTGAGTTGACAATTAAAGCTAGGAAGGGCAATGTATTGAGCAGCATTTTTGTTGAAACGGTCTCAATATGTATAATTCACATGCTCTGACAACCTATTTTTCTAGTTGTGTACTGTCAAAATCAGACATTCTCTTGCTGATTTCTGCACAGTTGCCACCCCACAGATTTAACACTGATATTATTTATAAAAAAAGCCTTGGAGAAGAACAGAAAACGTCATGGGAAAATCAGCTTTTTTTCACTTAAATCAAATCTATGTTGAAATCAACACTAAAGCTTCAATCAGTACCACATTGAAAAGCAGGCCAGAGTTAAATAGTTACATGTGAGTTGCTATGCAGTTTGACCCCCTGAACATGATTTAAGCTTCTCTCCACCACTCTGTTGCGGCCCAGTTACAATGTTAATTATTTGTTTTAGTTGCCTGGTAAAAGTCCGATCTTAAGTAGGATTTCATCCTCTCTCTCTCTCTCTCTCTCTCTCTCTGTGTGTGTGTGTGTGTGTGTGTGTGTGTGTGTGTGTGTGTGTGTGTGTGTGTGTGAGATGCACATGCTTGCTTTAGATGGTTTTTTTTTGGGTTACTGTGTCAGACGAGTTAAATGACAAGGTGTAAGGTTGCCTCCTTTATTGTCTCACACCCCACCTCCAGTTAAATGACTTCTGAGATCTATAAGGGGTAGCGGCGGTGCGGGCCTCTGTCAGACAGCTGCAGGCTGCTGTGCGCTTGTGCACGCTGATTGATGGCCCCTTTAAAGCGTTACTCGTGTCAGTCGTCCACTTTTATTACACCTCGGTACCTGGTGATTGTCATTCCTCAGTGAGAGAAAAAGGTGGGCAGGTGAGTGCAAGTGGGAGCAGACGTCAGCGAGAGGTCACAACTGACTTAAAAAAAAAAAAAAAAGTAATTACCTCAGTGTGGTCGGTTGACATGTAAAAGACCTGGAGACGTGTGGGATATAGGAGCAGGGGGCTTCAAAGCAACACGGCATGGCCTGCCCTCCTGCCCTAACTTTTGAAACAGATTCTCTGATTAGCTCCTCTGTCACGGACCACAGGCTCCTGCTGCGTCACGACTCTATTATCAGAAGCTCTAAATAGATGTGGATCCGTCTGGTCTGCTCCTGCTGTTGTAGAACAGGGCAGGAGTTAATGTGGTGGTCTCACCTCAGGCTGAGGAGATAATTGACTACCGGGCCCAGGGTAATGGCGCATTAGGCAGCAAGGCAATGAAATGCACTGATCATTATATCTACCCCAACCACACACAAACACACATATCCTAAGTCGAGAAAAATGAGTCACACTTGGAAATTACGTCGCTAATTGAACACCTTAGCCAACTTCCTTCTCCCAGTTAGAGTCTGGCTTAAGAGGAAGGAAAATAGCTTTTGCCATGGAAATAGGCAACAATTAGGGTACAGTTAGTTCCTGTTTGTAGCAGCCTGAGCAGGGCCAAAAGGTGACTGCTCGACAGGCATGACTTTATGTTGAATATAAGGCTGAGTGTTGTCTCTTTTTCTGTTCTTCCACAAATAATAATTTATATATATAGTATTTAATAATGTCGACGAAGGGCTTTGTGTGTTTTGAAAGAAAGCCAAGACAGTCTTGGTGTGGGCACAAAACTAACATCTCTGCAGCCAACTGTTTGTGTTTCAATTATAGAAAAACTATTCACAGTGGGGTTGTGTGCATATGCTTCTGTCTGAGTGTGCACAAACACTCATGGGATTCATCTCTCACCTTTTGTCCAGAGCTGCATTAAATATCCCATACTTGTTTGGCTCAGTGTAGTGGTGTTTCCATAATTATTTTATGATTGCCTCCAGCTTGTCCTTTCAGCTGTTTTGTAGTACTGGTCATTGTTGACATGTCTACAATGCCTTTAAAAAGCAACAGAGCTTTCTTTCTTAGTTGCACCTCCTATTCATATGATCTATTTGTTGCAAATTCTCTTTGGGATTTTACTTTCTCTGTTTTTTTAAATGACTGGGGCTCTAAGTATCAGGAAAGGCTTCTGCTAGTTTGATCCGGTCTATAATGTCTCAGAACTTCATTAACAAATCACAGTAAGGCTTATAGTTGTACTTTTGGAGTACCCTTGTTAGCCCTTTAAATGTTTATCATATCATGATACATTGTGTCATTTCATTCGTCTCAGTTCTTCTGAGTGATTGATTAAAGTTGGCTGACATCCATGTTCTCTCTCAGGATCAATTTGAATAACTTTGGTGAGCCCTGACTTCTTTCAGCACCATCTTAAGGTGATAATGTTAATTTGGTTAAAACCAAATAACTGACAAGCTTACTTGAATACTTTCTGCTGACTATTGTAACCCTGAAGACCAAATTCTAAAGCATGAGCTTTACCACGAATGTGTTGAATCCTTTTGTCCTTTAACGCCCTGACACACCGAGGAGACCGTCCCCGGTCGGTCCGTCGGTGAGCGGTCGTCGCCATAGTTTTTGCAGTGTGTCCAGCTCCGTTGCTACCCGTCGGCCCCAGTTTGCCTTTTTTTGACTGATTCCACATATTGAATCGTCGTGATGCCTTTGAATAGAGATCTATGTCCATATCTAAATGTGTGTGAAATGAGGGTTAATTACACTGACCCTAATTATATCCCTGACCCAAGGTGAAGGAAGTTGTCTTTCTCCTTGATATTTTTGGAGGGGATGCCTTTTCTGTTGAAGTTTAATTGGGCACAAAAAGTGTGTGTCCGTATGTGCATGCATGAGTAATGCTGGATGTGTTTGTGGATTCTAATTTGCGGAACTTCCTGTGAAACCCTTTGGACACAGAGCAGAAATTGGAGAGCAGTGTTATGTACTCTTGTACGAGAGGCCATGGAAATTGACTAATCATGTGGGCATCCTGTCTTGGAGCGCTCGTACACAAAGAGAACTGAAATGGGACTTATTCAAACATTTAGGAATAACCCTTGGATTAGAGGTATTATTTTTCTTTTTATGACCGGTTCACAAATACTGTCCAATGACCACTGATGCCTCTCCTCTCTGATTATTCTTTGCTTCTTGCTTCCTGAGTTTTTCTGTGTTTAAGTGTGTTTGGCTCTCTACTTTCTAAGTTTGTGAATACACGTGACAAGTTCATGTTCTCATGTGTCTCTTTACCTTTCCAATTCTACAATGCAGATGGCTGGTCGTGGGTCCAAGGAGAATAAGTGCTCGATGAAGGCAGTGGAGGAGATGCTGGAGTCGATGCAGATCACCATGTCCTAGATGTCCTCCATGCCTTTCTTGCTGAGTGCTCAAACACAGCAACATTCGGAGCAACACGGCAGCTCAAACAGCAATGTGACCAGAACGAGATCTTTAGAATAGTTCTTTTCTTAACCCCTTCACGTCTGGTCCTGTAAATGATTGAACTTGACATGGACATTTGGGATACATTTCTTTCTCTTATGTGCAAAGATTTCCCCACCCATCTGGAACCTCCAACAGTGAATTCCATGTGCTCCAGCTTTTCTTTTTTAAACAACTTCTTCATAGCATTAACCCAGCTGTGATTTTCCCAAGCCTGGATTATACGTTTTCCCAATCTCAGGCTGTCTTTCAGGTTAACCTTGAACTGATATCGCTAGTTAGCATGTCCCCATCAAGGCTATAACACTGCAACCAGGAAAGATAACAAGCTGTACAGTAGATGCTATTTATAAAGACAGTGTGGAGGTCCCACCTGTCTGCACTGAAGTCCTTTAATGTTTCTGTCTGTAAATTAAACATCTTTAACTAATTCAACTTGTTTTTCCCTTCTCTGATCAATCAAAATGTGTTTATGAAAGTGAGCCTGTTAGCCAAGTTGAAAATGCATTTTCTTCATGGGTGTAGGAGCATTTTTTATATTTCCATGTCTCTCAATGGCCATGTTGTACCCAGCAGTTTGATTCTGGAGAAGCATGAGAGACATTTGTCATTATGAAGGCAGCAGCGGAACAGCAGGGGCATATAAGAGGGACTCATCCTGCTTGCTTGGAAATGCCTTTCAATTACCCCTGACAGCAGCTGAACCAACTTCAGCACATTAAGAACACCTCTGTCATTTTAGTTTAGAGAGCCTCAGAGAAGGCTGCCAGTAATTAATACGCCACAAGTTTGAGGGGAAAGAAAATTGTATTCATGAATCTTGGAACTTTCTTGACAGGCGGGGAGGAAAGACATCAGTGCTGTGAGAGGCTGTTAGAGCGCTACACTCAGTTCACTGCGTTCTGTCATTAAATATGAATTGATCCAAATGATCATCTTAAGGTATCACTCACCCATGCAGGGTCAGCTGTTACTTCCATCTTTGTTGTTTATTAAGTTATGGCAATTGTCTCGTAATTTTACTCTTCAGCTGATGGAAAACCTGAGTGTTGAGTTTATGGCCTTCTGTTGGACAGCCCTTAAATCGAGAGAGGTCACCCGCTCATAGATCGGATGGTGGAGAGCTGTTTTCTCAAGTTGTTTAATACTCTCTGGACTTGGTCAGTAGATAAATGTGTCTGCATTTGATTTGCCTCGCCAATCTGGCGTAACCAATGAAACCCGGGGAACGTTCGAGTGCAAACTGACTTGAGGTATTTTTACAGGAAAAGGGCTGCGGAGAGATGAAGCTCCTTTTTGAAGAGTTACAGGGTTGAAAGCTGTTTGATTTAAAGGAGAGTGGTTCCTTTTTGTTGGAGCTTCACATGTCAATACTGCTGTACTAGCAACGGTTTATAAACCTGTAAAAGGGGAATTAAGGTTATCAATCAGTTTGATGAGCCATCAATGTGAGATATATGTATCCACTGCCAACCATACTGAGGCAACAGTGCCATCTGTAGTCTGGATGAAGAACTCATGACTGGGACAAACCTTGACTAAGCAGCAATGTGTGATAGTAAGCACCTGGCCGTAGGCTTTTACTGTCATGCAATAAAACTGAGATAAGCTTAACTTCAAATGGTACTACTTGCCTTTCTAAGGAAGACAAAAATGGGTCGAACACCATTTAACAGGCATTAACCTGAGACATCTTTTCCGTGCGTTCATCTAACATCAGTGGCAGTGCTATATCAAACAGTCAAGAAAAATAAAACCCACATGTATTGTAGAATCTGAATAAACAACAGCATCACTTCTAACCCTCACCGTTTACCGCAGCTCAAACTCCTGACAGCCTTTCCACCTTTGCTCCAGTTGTTCAGATCTCACCAACATTGTACCAGTCCATACCTGGACAGCAGAGCCGTACCAAAAGGGCAGAGGGTGCCGAGGAGAGAACTGTGTAACCCCACTAATCCTTCGGCTCAGCAGAGTGTGTGTAGGGGATTCACTATTAGTGCTGCCCATAATCCTGGATTCCCCAGAGATTAGCTTCCAGAGAAGGTTTGCTTGTCCTCGGCTGCTCTGCGTTGGCCAGGTTAGCAGAACAGGATGAGTTCTTGGATAATAAGCTTACACTAGGATTGAGCTGTGCCTGATCAGCCTATTCATCAAAAGCCTGGGCGATGACAGCGCTTTACAGCTGTCCCGAATTTTAAATATTTTTCCATTGGTGTGGTAATTATTTGAACTGGGGTCAGTCCTCTATGCAGCAGACTATTAATATCTAACAAAGAAACAATAAAAGACACAGTAAGAGTTCAAAACCACTTCTTGTTGCATAATGACTGCATATGTCATCCAATAGACACTTCATGAATTGATTGATAGTTCCTGGGGCGAAACGCAACAAAAGTACAGCTTGGCTTCTGCAAGACCTACAGTGTCCTGCTGATTTCTTAAACCACAACACTGTTATATTAGAAGGGTGAAATATTGTGTTAAATAAAACTATTTTCAGTGATACGAGACATGGCTCCAAGAACTGTCTATATCATTATGTCAATTGCACTGTCCACAACTTAAATATTTCTAAAACTATGTGATGGATCACCATTTTTCACTGACACTCATGGTCCCCCCAGAGGATGAAGCCTGACTGACATTAGTGATAACCTGATTTTTTTTTAAATTGTCAAAACACCTGTTAAAGAGTTAAGTGCTTAGCTTCCAAATGTTAAAATGGTAATTCATACATTTATGTGCCACCCCTTAACTGTATGCCACCCCTGCATGAGTCAATTCCCAGGGTGGGCCACCCCACTCAAAAAAGTGTGGACACACCCCTGAGAGGAGTAGAGTATTAAAAGCTCTTAGAGATACGATAGGGCTTAATCATTATGAGATTTGTAGGTCAGAAGAAGGTATGTTGCATGGGGAGCAGGACCTCTTTTTTCTTGTTCCTGTTAGTGAACTCGCCCAGCATTTTGTAAGCTAAAGCCAATAGTTCTATTCAGACACGGTTGTTCAGGGCGCAATATTTAAAGGGGACATATTCTGAAAAATCCACTTTCACAGTGTATTGAACATATATTTGGGTAACCTGAGTGTCTACTGACCCACAACATGTGAAATAAACCATCCTGTCCTTTGTTTGTGGTCTCCAGAAGTCTTACAACACAGAGAAAAGTGCTCCGTTTCCAATTTGCTCAACTTGTGATGTCACAGTGGGATTTTGGTAAAAAAGAAAACTCCCCTCCCCTGGTATCTCCACCCATGGATTCCAACCCCAGCCTAGAACAAAAACTTTGCGCAGGTCTGCCATTTTTATTCTCGCTAGAGAAGGAGGGATGTCTACCGGGAAAACTCAGGGGGGGCTCATTACATTTAAAGAGACACACACACCAAAACAGAGCGTTCTGAGAGAGCTGGTTTATACAGGGTCACAAACCTCCTCTGGTGCTTGATTCATGTTATATTTTGATCAGAGCACAGCACAGATGTTTCATTTAGACCACAGGGGACTGTTTGAAAAGGTGGAGAATAATATGTCCTCTTTAAGAACCTGTGACGTCTCATTTTCAATATGAATGTCACAAAGGCACTTCACACGAAGTGATCCCCCCTCTGTGCCGCTTCCGAATCTAGTGACAGAGGGGATACAGGAGCGAGAAGGTGTGTGTGTGTGTGTGTGTGTGTGTGTGCATGTCGGAGTGTGGTTGTACAGCATATGTGGAGCTCCAGCTGTTTCTCTGCACATCATGCTTTCATGCATGCATTCACAAACTGGGATAAATATCACGCCGTTGTGTAATCACTATGAACATACATAGACATTATGAAAATGGATATTTGTTACTGTGCTGTTGCAGAATCGTACTCTGAAAGGGCTTTTGGAACTTTTTAGAGCAGTCTTTATTAAGGGAAATTGGCCGGCCTAGAAGTAATAAATGAATGGACTTTTTTCTGCATTTTTCTAAAACTGGTTCTATGTTGGAGTTGAAAGACGTATCTTCATGCTAGCTAGTAAAAGCCAGACAAATATGCTGTAGAGGTGGATGGAAGCAGGTTTATTGGAGATCAAAGTGATGATCAAGAAGTAAAGGTAGAGGTTGGGAGGTCAGAGAATCTGTGCAAGAACAAGGTTAAGACCTGCAAGACAAAAGGAGGTGCAAACTGTTCCTATGATTCTAGGAAGCAAGCAGGGGAACTTTCCAAAGGTGAGGGACTGAGTGGAAAAGGGGATCAAGGCTCAAAACTAGCTCATCTATCTCTGTCCATTTTAGGGGGAGAGGGCTGAGAGAACTAAAGATGGATGAGGCATGCAGGACTAAATCCTGCCCTGTCCAGTCACACAACCTGGCCTGGTGATGAAATCGTATTTTGGCTACGAGCAGGGGCAGCCCGACTCACTCCCTTTTATCGGGGGAATACAGAGGCCAGAGAAGCAGAGTTGGACCAGTATGGATTTATCAGTCAAACAACACCTGACATGTAGAGGAGTGTTATAAGTAGATAGACGCTTTCATCCAGAACTCACTGAAAATATTCAGAATTATTTGCTATTAAGTGCTCACAGGTATTTGATCATTTTAAATAATCTTGTGAACCCATAAACCGTTACAAATGCACATTCTTTCACAGTGGATTACTTACACAGACTTACTTGGCTTGTCATGTCACATTAACACTGTTTAAATGATTACACTTATTTATTGGAAAATATTGTTTAACAAACATGAATTAATTAAAGAAGAGATTTTTAAGGAATACAGTTCTGGGAGTCGACCACATCTTTATCTATCCAGAACAGCATGATCATGGTGTCCAGCTCCCTCAATACTTACTGAGAAGGGGATGGGAAGTTTGTCAGAAGAGGGAGGTTTGTATTGCATAGTAAGATACGATAATTGCATAAAGCAGTAAGGTCATCTGGCAAATTTTTTCTTTTTTTTCTTGTCGTTGCACAAAATCTCCTTTTGATCCTGAGTTATGTTTACCCAACACAATTGCACCAGCATGAATGCAACTTAATTTTTTTCTCCAAGGGCATCGATGCTGGGAAACCATTTCCTCTCAATACAAGAAAACATATCTGAGAAAAGCTTTTGTGTTTATGTGTTTCCTTGACAAAAAGAGAGGCAGAGAATGTGTGGTTATGAAAGTGTGATTATGAATGTGCAAACATTGTGCAGACATGCCTCTGTGTCAGCTTGAGTTTGTGTTCTGATGTGAAAAGAGTGTGTGAGAGACTTTGCGGTAATTTCAGGAATATGAAGAGCTTATGCTGTTGGAATTAAAACTATTGGCTTCAGGCGATGCTTGTACTTCTAAGCCTCTTGACCAGGAGGCTCCAGACTGCTGCAATCTTATTCCAGGGGATATTCTGTGGCCTCCACTGGCCGTTCTGGTTGTAGCGCTGGCTGTTTAGCTCCAGGCTCTCTGACAGAAGCATTGGCCGTGCACATGCCAGGGCTGCATCCTGTCTGCAAACTCTGTCACAGTGTAAGGCATGTGTCAGATCAGGAAGGGGCAAGTAGCTGGCTCTAATAGACAGTTGTTCTTTCCAGCTCAGGCTTCCCAAACCACAAATCCCCTCTCTGTGCTTCTTCTCAGCCAGAGTGCATAGGCTTACCCCACACAGGGCCCGGGGCCTAATTACAAAAAGGAGGGAAAAACAGAATTGGCTACTGATTGAGCTTCCTGGGTGAACGTTAATGACAACCGCAGAGGGACATTTTATACCGTGAGAGAGATGCAACAGAGTGAGTGGAAGTATGGGAGGTTTAGGATCGCACACACAAAGCCTTACATGGGTTTATGAATACAAACAAGCTATAACATGATCTCTTATTCCATTGGCGTTGTGAGACATTTCATCCACCTACACTGACATGATGTGTCCAGAAATAGTAAACACAGTTTAACTCCGGTGCTGGAGTCACAGGAGTTGCAAAGGCATCGTGCCAGACCTCATTCCAACTGGGAACAATGGGACACATTTTCTTCCACATTGCAGCATTCATGCGGTTTGATCACTTCCATCTCTCGATTTTCTCTACCCACATAGCACAATGCCAGTGGCTAAAGTTTGCTAAGTCAAATAGTTCCTGTTTTGAGGTGCTAGTGTTGAGCTTGCATTTTTATTTTAATGCTAATGAACACATCTACTTTACATCACTTTAGAGCAAATGTAGAATCTTCTTACTTTACAGACAATAAGCTCCAGCCAGCAGCTGATTAAATTAGCTTATCACAAAGACTGGAGCATTATGAACCGTTAGCTGACTTTAAATGTTTTCTAAAGTGTTGAATAAACTACATTATTAATCACCTCCTGTGGCAGCCAGTGTGTCTTCTCATTATCACCATCAGTTAAACAACTGCTGTTCTGTGTATATAACTCATGCTATACATCCCTAGAAAGACATGATTCTTTAGTTGTTGACCATGTATTTAAAGATCCAACCAACACAGCAGCCACAATGTATGCAACTGTCAGACCACAGACAAATAAACGGATCTTTCCGATTCATTTTTCTTATCGTCTGAAAGTCTACGGTCCTGCTGCATCAGCAAAGGTCCCCCTTATCCCAAAGATTTAATCTAAACACATTACATCCATGAAGATCCATGGATTGCTTCAAAATTTCTGCCGCTGTTTCAAGTTTTCTTTGTACTAATTCACGTACTCTCCCCATCTCATTTGACCAATTAGGACCTTCCATTCACTGTTCCTAGGCTACTATAGCCAATAAGAGCCTGAGTAGAAATAGGGCTTTCTTTCCTTCCCCTCCATGGCTGTCATTATACGTGATACAGATGTGTCATCAAGTCTTCGGAGAGTCATGAGTAAATGAGGTCACCTGACTTGAACATGTTCAGACCATGAACATGTTTATATTTGCTGTCAAAATGGGCATTTTAATATGATGGTTAATAGTGACTTCTGTAGCCAGCCTCAAGTTAACACTCAAGGAACTGCAGATTTCTACACTTTGGCTTTTGCCTAATTTTTCATGCAGGTTGCCACGGACATACATGATCATGGGAGGAATTAGTTATGCTTACTCTTTGAAAGAAGGCCAATAAGCACGTTTTTCTAATAGGTTGAAAACCAAGCACAATGTTCCATCATTAAATCCTACTTGTACATAATTAACTTACAGCAATAATGATAGTACCATTTTGATTAATGTTTATAACCACCGACTGGTGTTATACTGCTGCATAATGAGGAGGTAGAATATGGATTTTTTTATTTTAATTGTGGTAAAAATGCAATTTTGATTGGGAAAGAAACTGCATTCTTCTATAACTGCTATATGCTGTTATCGCCTGACTCATCAGTTATGATATGAAGAATCATATTTCTATAACTCAAGCAAATTACATTACTTAAAGTAATTTCAAGCAATTGAATTATTAACAACATCCATAGGCCCTCACTAGAGCAGCAGCCATGCATGGTTTCATTTATCAGTTGGCTGGTTCATCTTTCCTCATGGAAGCCATTTGCATCTCCCACTGTCTCTGGGGTGGCTGGTCACTGTTCATTTCCCTGACTTTGATAACTGGCAAACACAGACAGGTTAAAAGTAACCTAAGGATCCCCAGTGTAAAGCCTGGCCCAGGCTGGTGTTGTTTCATATGTGTAAATTATAGCATCATTGAGAGATTCAAGCCTACATCTGCAGAACACACTTACATGCGATGTGGTCTGCTGACTTGCTTTGACTGTATTCCTTTCCCCACTTTTCATGTGCTGCCTCATTTTGCAGCATTGTAAGGTTACCATATTACATCCTCTTTGATATGTATATGGTCAATACCCATCACTCACTTCCTGGTGACATGATCTGTAATAGACACGAAAACTCACAGTACACCCTCTATTTTGTGGAAGGTAAAGAAGAATTTTTAAGTAGTCTTTCGCGATGGATTGGAATGAACTCCACCGTGTTATTGCCACGTACAATTTTATATGCGGTCACATACACACACACGTATATGCCAATGAATACTTGGGTCACACTCGAACACACACATTCTCAACAGTGTAAACTTGGCAGGCTAGCGATGCTACCATCTGCTTGTGGGGAGAGGGATATGGCAAGCGGACAACCACAAATAGCCAAGGTAATAGTGATGGATTCCACGTAGTCTCTATCTCCCAGACAGCAATAGACTCCTCATTCCACAGCGTATGGACGTTGTACAACATGGGCCACGGCACAGCGACAAAGTGCTTCTCCAGTTAGCTGGCAGTTACTGTTAGACATTTACGTAGATTTGTGTAAACCAAACAGAGTGTCTTATTCATACAGTTTTTACCCATGTAAATCTTGGAGTCAGTTTCCGCTTACACTTCCAGGTAGGGATACTAATTGGGGGAGAGCTCTGGGTGTAGAGGATTTTGTTGCTCCTGAAGACACATAAAGTAGGGAACAGAACTACACAGAGAGCTTTAACTCTGAGGTATGGCCAGCAGACTTATAGAAAAACAGAATAACAAAATAAAAATACACAGTTTATGAGTTGGGTCTTCAACCAAATGAATAGTTTGAATCAATGCCAGGGTATTAAAGGCTTAGGCTACGAATCCATTACCTGTGGCAACATTTTAATGGACATGTTATTCATTTGGAGGAGAGACAGCAAAAAAACTCTTACTTGTACATTTCAGGAACACTCAAACTTCCAGATATTCATGGAGCCACTAATGATACATATTAAATCTGGTTTTGTGTGATCACTTTAAAGTTGCAGGCGTTCGTCCAACTTCATGTTGCTTTGATCTGATACACAGAAGGTGTAAATTCTCACATATAAATCATTATATTTTCTTTATGAAATGACAAAGTTCATCAGCTCAATTGTGGTTGCCCCTGTGACCTTCCCTAAGTATTAGTGTTGGCTAACGTTTGCATGTTCAGTTTCTGTCTGAGCCAAACCATGGAGTCTAATTTCACCACATAGTCATCTTAGGTCAAAGTGGGATCTTTCACATGAAAACACATTTTGAAGTTGCTGCGTGGAGGATTTGGCAGTCAGTATCATTGCAGCTAATTGTAATACATTCGACATTGAAGATTGTATTGCATTGTGCAGAAAGCATAATGCAATACAATCAACGTTGGCAGTGATCCACTTTGTCCATTCTTAATTATTTATCAGCATCACAAGCATTACAGTGAGGGCATAATTATATCCAACACCATGGAGGCCGACAACAAACATTATTCACAATTGTTTATGAACATTAGGAATGCTTCTAAAGGTTATCCTTGAAAACGCAATGTGAACATAGTGTGTCTTTGTTGAAGGGGACTTTTAGTGGGGAACAAACAGAGACTTATTACCAGAGTTTACGGCTCTTTTGAGCTCTACGGTGTTATTGTGAGCTTTGCCTCATTGTTTTACTGCCCTGCTGCTATTTTACAGTGTCAATTTCCCCCCCTAATAATCCCTCTCATAGTGTAGTTTTTGTAGCAGAGGGCAACCTTTTTCAGATAATATCCCTTAAAATCCTTTGGACACTTCCTGCTAAGTATCATCAACAGACAGGCACCATAACAGACATGCTAGTGTATATGGTAGAGTATTAAACACAACAAGAGTGGAGTAAAACAACTAAGTACTATACTCATATACAGGGGCGGACGGGCCATCTGTGTGTTCTGGAGAATCACAGAACGGCCGGTACTCCAGGACGGCCGGCAGCCGGCGGCCGCCACGCAGTCATCACCAGTTTTTGTTTTTTTCCCTCTAATCTACTGTTTCACACTCCAGTTCGGTAGGTGGCAACAATGCATCTTTAAGTTGGATGCCAGCCGGCAGCCGCCCGTGCCCACCAGCTAATTGAAAAGAAGAAGAAGAAGTAGTAGCAGTGAAGACGATCTTTGGTAGTAGTTGTGAAGCACAAAAATATGGATAACATCAGTAAAAAACGCAAAGAAAAGGGTGGGGCTGAGAAGGCGAGGGAAAAAAAATGCGAGCTCACTGAAATGATCAGCAGCACAGCCGGCAGCAGCACTGTGGCACAAGTTGACATTAGCAGCAGCATCCAAGAAGTTAGCAGCATGAGTGAAGAAGAGAGTGTTGAGGCGAGCCAGACAGTTGTGCAGCCTCAGCATGGTAGGGTCACATGTGATGATGAGGGACAGAGAGATGAGCTGGTGGAAGTTCCACAGACAGATACAGGGCAAGTAAGTATGGAACATGACATGAGAGAGGGAGAAAGAGAGTTACTTGCTGGCTGATGTTAGCAAATGTTATTCAGGTGTTGCTACATTTTTATCTATACCCAGTTTGTGTTGCTCAGTACAATGCAAAAAATTAAATGAAATAAAATAAAGTGAAATAATGATTACAGTAGTTAAAACAGCTCCACTTTCAACATTTTAGGTGTAGACTTTGAATACAGAAGTTACATTTGTAGTGGTGTATTTTCATTATTATTGTGCAGTAAGTTAATTACTGCATAATTACTGCATTCATTAAGATTATTGAGTAATAAAGTAATCATAAGATTGCATGGAATAGATGATGTTATGATCAATTGGATACATAAAACCTGTTTTTAAAAAAAAATCCATTCCATCATTTGTTTATTCAGGTTGAGCTTAGACCGAGGGCAGAGGATGACACCCATGCCAGCTCAACCTTAAATTACTTTAAGCGCCCCAATTCAGACAGTCACAGCCTAGAGGGTTTTTTTTCTTACCACCCTCAGAAGAAGACAAAATACCTGACAGTAGAGGGACTGCAGTGTGATGACACCTTCATTTTTTTGTGAGTATTCAAGTAAGACTAGAATACTATGCTCTTAACACAACATCTAGTCAACATCAGTGCTATTGCTGTCATTTGGATGGTATAGTGTCATGAGTCATGATTAAAGTATTGTGACACCCGTGCCAGGTGTTGATGACTTTCCGCGTACCGATTGTTGTGGGCCGGCCGAGTCAAAGTCCAGGGCTGTTTTGTAGTCCCAGTCCGTCCCTGCTCATATACCATTTATGGCTCTTCCCCAGGTCTGTTCTGCCCATTCATATTGACTATACGGTCAACTCAGGTAGGAACCACTCCCACGATTCCCCACCAGCCTTAATGTAATCTTTTATAGAGTTTTGCCCCCTGGAGGCTAAATTGACATACTGTGCATTTAAGATACATATATTTCATGTAAATAAATATTTTTTAAAAGCACAATGTTAATGGCAGTGGTCCCAAAATTTAAGCCAATGATACTTTACAAAAACAATATCAAGTTTGGGGTCCTTGTTATGTTTCCAGTGGGTTTCTAGTATTTCATGATTTGGTTCTCCGGCGCTGGTCTGACCAACTCCTATTCCTGGTCCTCCATGCGTGGTTCCTGCCCTCGTGAGCTGCCCTGCGCGCCTGCTACAGATAAACAGAACACACATCACAATCATACATTAAAAGCTTGTTTTGAAAAGGTGAGTCTTGATCAGTAGGTTGGTGTTGGAAGAACGGAGGCTGCATGAAGGAGTGTGACAGTGGAGGAGAGCCGTGAGGTAAGAGGGTGGTTAAGGGCTTCATGTGTGAGGAGAAGGATTTTAAATTGGATTTGGTATGGGACAGGGAGCCAGTGGAGATTTTGCAGGACAGGGGTGATGTGTTCACGGGATCGAGAATGGGTGAGAAGGCATGCAGCAGAGTTCTGGCTGTATTGGAGTTTAGAGGACTTGCTGGATGATATGCCGTAAAGGATACTATTGCAGTAAATGAGTCTGGATGTGATGAATGTATGGATTAGGGTTTCAGCAGCAGAGAATGAGAGTAATGGACGGAGATGGGCTATGTTTTTGAGGTGAAAGAAGGCGGATCTTGTGAGCTGGGTGACGTGCAAAGAAGAGGTGGCTGTCCAGAATGACTCCAAGATTGTGGATATGAGGGGAGGGGGATAGAGTGGAGTTGTCTATTGTGAGGCAGAAGTTGTGAATGGAGTTGGTGAGGGATTTGGGGCCGATGATTATTATATCCGCTTCTGCATAGTTCAGTGAGAGGAAATTAGTGGGCATCCATGTTTTTATTTCATTGAGGCAGTTTGTCAGGGTGGAGTGGGTATCAGTGGTGATGGAACTGGTGGAGATGCATAACAGTGGAAACAGAGACCATGCTGGCAGATGATGTTACCAAGGAGGAGCAAGTATATGATGAACAAAAGGGGACCAAGAACCGAACCGTGGGGGACACCTTGAGACAAAGGAACTATGTCTCACCGGTCGGTTTTGCGGTTTAATTTGTAACAAATGTTTCATGTCATGTACATCTTTGTAACCTGCTACTGGATGCTTTGAATTTCCCTCGGGATCAATAAAGTATCTATCTATCTATATATCTATCTATCTATCTATGGAGGAGGAGCAGTTATTGATGTTGATAAACTGTTGTCTGTCAGTGAGGTAGGTTCTTAACCCGGAAAGAGCAGTGCCAGTGATCTGGAGTGTTCCAGTCGGTATAGAAGAATACCGTGGCTGATGGTGTCAAAGGCTGCAGTGAGGTTGAGGAGGATGAGGATGCTGAAGATGCTGAGGAGGCCAGAGTCTGAGGAGAGGAGGAGGTCGTTGGTGACCTTGAGGAGAGCTGTTTCTGGTCTGTGCTGGGAACCGAAGTCGGACTGGAAAATTATTAGTGACATAAAATGAATAAAAAATATTATTTTAACTAAAAATGTAATTATAGTATTTCTCTTTTTTTTCCATTGCTGAGTAATTCTGTCCACAACAGTAAAATGACTCAAAGCTGCCTTCTCACCTGATATTATCTCACAGGCTTCAGGTAGAATTACTGGATTGACACCAGTGTGGATATTGTAGCTGTGTATCAGCACATCAAAAGAAGCATCAGCAACACCACAGTGAACAGAGAGAGAAGATCAGGTTCTTCTTTAGGATATCAAATTCTGCAAGGTCCAATAAAGTTTATCTTGTCTTTGGCATTTAAGTCCAGCTCAATATTCTCAATTGTCACTGCCTGCTCACATTAAACTGACTGTGTGTACGCCAATGCAACAATGTAAAAATCTGGATAAGTAATACATATCACAGGCTGTATGAGGCATGGTCATGAGGAGGCTAAGGTTACCTCTGTGGTGACTTTTTTTGTCAATAATCGCACTGTGCATACTGCTGGAAAGATTCTGAAAGATTTTTCCCCCTTCATGGAAAATAGTCATTGATGCAAATTTGTTTTGTTGCAGAGACTCTGATTCAGTCCAAGATCGAGACTGGTCCGGTTTCCTCAAAGTCCAAATTGGGCTGTTTTTTCCTCCCAGAGGTTTCAGCAAGTGGGATTAAAAACCAAAACTATTAAGTTCCTCGACTGAGAACATTTCTGTTTTGCCCTCATGCGTCAACACTTGCTGATCGTTTCTATTTTCTTTTGAAACATTGTTGGAATGATATCAAGCCCTTACAGGAGTGGAGTAAATGGTACATGGACTTGAACCTTTATAGGACTTTTCTAGTCTCTTGACTACTCAAAGCGCTTTGACGCTGCTTGTCACATACACATTCACACACTAATGGCAGAGGTTGCGATGTAAAGTAACCATCAGAAGTAACTAATCCCATTCATACACATGCATACGCCGCCGACGAAGCAGTAGGTGCAATTCAGGGTTAAGTGTCTTGCCCAAGGACACATCAGACTGCAGGAGCTGGGGATCGAACCCCCAACCTTCCAGTTGAGAGACAACGCAAAAAGGAGACAGCACCAGCTCGGATTGTGATTTATCTACATCTAAAGTTTATCTGTCATGGTCACTGTAAGTGGGAGAGAAATAGTTCAAACTTTAGGTGTGGGGGATGAGTGAGTGCGTTGTTGCCTTCAGTCTGACTTTACCTTTACCTTTGAAGGGGTAAAGAGACCGATGCTGGTCTCTGTGGGTTTGGTGTAGTCCCTGGAGATTTATGATATGGGCTACATTTAGACTAACAGAGGACACCATTATTCAAAGTGACAGATCAGGGGTTGGCACTTGAGTAATATTTCATGTGAATAAATAACTCTCCTTGGCGATACATGCAATCTCATTACTTATCTGCTGCTGCTGATGTCATTGCCATTGTCAGCCATTCCTGCAGTAGGAATAAGAACTGTAGGGGTTAAATAGTACCAAGTTTTCCTCTGGGGTAGGATTGACCGCTCCTTGTCTGTTAACAGTAAAATAAGGAAAGCAAATGATCCATCATCAAGAGGCAGAGAAGCAGTGATTTATTCATGGCCGCCCAGTCCAGTCTGTAGCAAATCATCCAGAACAGATGCCCTGATCCAGCTCACTGGCATCTCAGCCCTCCCTCTTCTCTCCAACTCTGGAGTCTGGGAATCAAGGATGCTGTCACTCATCATCAGCCAGTCAAGTGGGAAGCCAGAGCTTTATATGGATGCTGAAGTGGAGAGGGTTAGAACGACGCCAGCAACTGCAAGCTGGTCAAGTTATTTTTAGTTGTAGTAAAAAATGTACAGTAGAAGTAGCAGTTGCAGATTCATCTAAGTTATTCAACACTTCTACTTCATACATATTACAACATATTCTTAATGTTGACCTATGACCTTTTCATATTATTTATTTTAAATGTGCATGCAGAAATTACAGTAATAAATAAAGTACTCTAACATATATCTAAGGATTTCTTAAAATAAATCAGTCTTGACAGTCATGAATTAATTCAGGTTCTTGGGTATAAGGTACAAGATTGTCTCCTGGGTAACAGAACAGAAAAAAAAGGTCTGTTGAAAAAAAGAGCAAGAGTGCTGAGTATTGTATTTTCCCCACTGAAATCAAAAATAAGCCCAGAAGTATTGCTAGCTTGCAAATATGTTCCAAGTTATGCAGTGGATGGTTCAGAGAAACAGCAAAGTCCCTTACATGCTTGTGTAATCATGCCTTCAATCCACTGGAATTTCAAACCACTGCAGAAGCTCATAGAATGCATAAAGTGATGTTACAACTATTTATTATCTTTGAAAATACAACTATTATGGAAGAAAGAATAACATCAATAAATATATATTTCACTTAAAATATTGTTCTTGGCTTAGTAGGCTCTGAATTGATAAATTTTCTTGTTAAATACAACTTGCATATGTCTGTAGACACACCAAAAAGAAAGATTTAACACTTTAACAGAAAAAAATGTCTTGTCTCAAAATATGTTGTAACTTCATGAGTACAAATCAAAACATCTGGTCTTAATGCGACACATGAGATAGGCAATGATAGTATTGTTTTTTCTGTTCTTGGAAACAATGCTTATTTCCTATGCCTATAGCTGTAGTATTATAGGGGGATGTAGTTAGATTCGCACATCTATACAAAAAAGAACTTGGCAGTCTGTGCTCCTATACCCTGTGTTTTCAACGTGAGGACACAAAAAGTGGAAATTACAGAAATTCTCATTAACATATTTTCCTCAGTTTAATTCATACACTAAGCATTCCTGCTTGTGTTATACACTTGCCCAACATAAAACCTAAACGCTCAAGATGAGGCAACCAATAAAAAAAGCTCAAGCATCCAACCAGCTTAAGACCTCAAAAGACACCAAACAGACTTCTGTTTTGTGAATTGGTTAATTCAGTGGGTTGAATTGAACAAATAGTTGTTTATTTCTGCAAAGATGAACTACTAATGGGCAATGATGATTTCTGGAACTGTCTGACATCATCTCATGGTAATTTAGGTATGTTTGATTTGCATGAGAAGGTCTTACTGACTCACTTCCCAACCACATGGAAAAAATCTATTCAATGTCTGTCATAGCTGTTCAATATATGATAGCTCAATCCAGAAAGTGTCAGAGTGTTGTCTAAGGGTGAATTCACTGTTAACATGTTCTCTACAAACAGTTGTAGTCAATGACAGTCCAACTTGAGGACATTGTGATTATCCATTCTCGGGAAAGCATTTATTTCTGAGAATCAATAACATTTTTGACTATTTGAATTGTGTTCTTTCTGTATTTAATTATATTTTTTTACTATGCATGTCCAATCCCTGATTGGCAGACAAAACCATGGTCCACTATAAGCCTCATATTGGATCCAGACTCTCTCATCAGGCTTTCTTCTCTCAGTTGAGCCGGAGGCAGTTCTGTCACAAAAGAGTGGACATGGTGATAATGTCCAAGGTGGACAAAAAAGATGGACATGAAAATTGTATGACTATAGATCCAGCTTTAAAAG
This sequence comes from Labrus mixtus, assembly GCF_963584025.1. Taxonomy (NCBI): domain Eukaryota; kingdom Metazoa; phylum Chordata; class Actinopteri; order Labriformes; family Labridae; genus Labrus; species Labrus mixtus. The sequence goes on from NC_083622.1 coordinate 28,106,941, forward strand.
TAACCAATATATCAAACTCAGTTCAGTATGAGGCATGATGTCACCTGGTACATTTAAGGTGCTGTACTGTCTATCTGTAATTGGATTATACTTTGCAATAATGTCTTTGAAACTATATTATCCAGATACTGGTTTCATTAACATACTGCAACAATGTATTACCCTTACCCAAAAAACTCACTTACAAGCAAGTATGAGAACCTATAAAGCTCAAGAAAGCTTTTAAGGCCGTCTCTTTTGTTTGGTTTGTCCGTTCTGGGCTTCTGTAGAAACATGCTGTTGAAACAAGAAGGGTTCCTTTGATAAGGTTGTACTCCCTCTGTGGATATAGATTGGTGTTCCAATTTTTGTCAACAGAAATCCTGTATTTAACACAATGATCCTTCAATTTGATATTCAATATACTGCATTATTAAAACATTTAGATGACGATGGATCTGAATGAAGAGTATTAAGTATACATGATAACTCAAGATGTTGCAATCAATTCTGTGTAAAATATGAATTTCCAAATTCCACAACAATCCATACTAAAGTCGCTGAGGCATCTCACTCTTAACTACAAATGTAAAACTGCCAATGCATGACAAAAAGTTGGTGAATACCTTACAATACATTGTCCAGGAACCATGAATCTTTTTACAAATATTATGTTGTGCCAATTCATCTTGTAGATGCAGAGATTGTTCACATGATACAGGAACACTTTGACATGCTGGTGCTAAAAGAAAAAATCCACAGTCAACAAATTGTTAGAGACTTCTCCCCTTGGAAACAAGGGGAGAAGTCTCTACAGAATTAAATGACAATCCATCTCTCTGTTGAAATATTTCCCTTTGGACCAGAGTGTTGGACTGACTGACCAACTGACATTGCCATCACAAATTCCTAGAATGGCCCAAATTAGGAAGCTTTAGAAAGAGATACCACTTATTTTGCTAACAATCAGTATGGGACATTTGAAGGACACTTTGTGTATCACCTTGGATTTTTAAATTATCTTTCAGTGTCCATAAAATAAGGACCTACCATCCCTTGTTCTAAGGTCAGCTTACAACCTTGTAGCTCTCCCCTTTACATTCGGCAGATGTTGAGTAACTTTGGTAGAAAAAAAAGATGGAGGGATTTGACCTATTCTATTGTTGTGGAATCTGTGAGAATGTGCTCCAGGTCTCCATGTCAAATTTGACTCCTGAAGAGTGCTTGGCTCAGCTGCTAAAATCTCTGAGTTTCTAAACGGAGCCATTAGTGTTGGGTAGACGATTGGTCTGGCCTCAGGGCCTTGTTGAGCGGCAGGGGTCTTGTGGTAGGAAGTTGTGGTCAGTAAAGGCAAGCAAGGACTTGGGAAGCGTGAAGTACAATACATAAGGCCTGCTGGCTGGACCGGACTGTGAAAGAGATAGGGTGTCTGGGAAAATATGTGGGTATTTTGGATTCATCCCATTTAGAGACCACAGAGGACACAACATCTCAGTGTCCATCTTCTCCAGCAGTCTCCTGACAAGCATACGCATCAATTTGCTATTGTATATTAGGCAAATGTTATTTCATTCTCTCCTTTTTGTTTTGTCTCTGTTTTCATTGGAGGAGAGAAGCAGACTTGGGAGTACTGTATGAGGTACTGTATGGATCGTATAACATCCAGTATACATAAGTATTTGTGTCATTCCTTGAACTGATTGACCCACTTACAGTCATAGCACATAACAGGTCAGTGCAAAAATATTTCCCTGTCAACCTGAATATCGGATTCCACTGTAGCTGACACTGAAGATGTCAGTCCTCCTTTGATATCGTCAATTTGTATCATTGACTTTGGCTGAACATTGGGAAAAAAGCCAACCACCCCCTTGAGCCAGTTGTGTTATCTCCTAGGCTAGCTGAGCTAGCGTTGTCTACAAGACAAACTGTTTTCTGGGTGCAAATTAAGAAAACAATACGCTGTATATTCATTTTAAGGGCGTGAAGGCCACTGACTTGTACAGTACTTTGTCTTCAATGTGCACAGGTTAGTATTTAATGTAATGTATTGTATTGTAGTGTAGTGTTTACAATATAAATTGTAACAAAACTTTAACCCTGTCGTCTCCCCAGTTGAGATCTGTCCTGCTGCTGTGCATCAGGACTTTTCTCAGAAGACTTTTCGAAAGTTTTACTCTCTTTATATTAAGTCCAGAGTTTTATTCATGAGTTGGAGATCTGTAAATCACTTCAACAGTTACAGAGACCGATTATGACAACCAGCTAACTAGCGAGCCACCCTTACCTCTAATGTTATTTTCATGGAAAAGGTCTTGCTACTTTGAAGACACTGACCAGGGCATGCAGAACAAGCAGCAAAGCCTCAGTAAAGCAGTTTATTGACTGGTTCTTGTTACATTTTTACCAATACAGGGCTCTGCAGAAAAATGCCCTCTATTCTATAATGTTAAGATCAGTTAACGATCTGCACAATGCATACCAGCGGGTCATCTCCTTCTTGTGTCCTCTCTATATATGAGCTGTCTGCACAGACAACTTTCACCTGTGGTTGCACATTCATTAATCCAACTAAAAAAAATCCCACAACCTAAGGGCAACATAAAAAGCTAGCCGATAATTTGTTTACTTCCAACAGCTCAGTTTCCTTTCATCTCATCTCAGTTTGGGGAGCCTCTGGAACCTGAAGGGGGATTTCTTTGAGGTAAGGGTCAGCCAAACTATCCTGACAACTCATGTGGTTCACTTAACCCACACTGGACTGTACTGAGGGAAAGGACTTCAACTGTGGTTCTGTTTAATTTCTGGGCACTGAAACAGTGATACCTTGGAATAACGACTGTGATTAGCAGTGTGATGGGTGACCATGCACCTAATCCAGATTGATTTCAATCATACATCAGTCGTCCTGGTTTTTTATTGTCAACTCACAATGAAAGCTCAACTATTCATTCTTACCACACACACGCACACGCACACGCACACACACACACACACACACACACACACACACACACACACACACAGCCTTTTAGAATAATTGAAAACTGCAGAGTGAATAAGGCGTCCCTGAAGTGTATCGCTACCTTAGACAAATCAAATCAGCCTCATTAGATCAGGAAGCAGTGTATAAAATGAAACACCCTGGGCCTTCAGGAGATGACTGATTCTCCTGGTTCCTCTTTCCTTTTCCTGTTATCCACCCCTTTGCGCTCCCTGCGTGCTTTCCTCAGGGAGTGGAGGAACATCTGAAGACGATCAGAGAGGCTTGATCTTGACCTTGTCTGAAGGGGGCCCAACACATGCAGTTACAGTAGGCTACAACAGAGAGGGTCATCATGTCTGTGGGGTGTTGGCAGGATGACTCATGTTGGGTTATATATTGGTCACAGCAGGGCTTCTGTTCTGGAGTTCGCCACACTTCTCAGAAGATCATCTTTCCAACCACCAAAGGGCTAAATTCCACATGTTTGGTTTAACTTGTGTTACTTTCACCTAAAGCAGAGGGGGGAGAGCGGAGGTGGAGCAGCAGGTGTAATCTGCTTCCTAAAGATGAAGATGCCTTTCACGGCAAACACGAAAAAGATAAATGGTTTGGGGCAACAACAAAAAAAAACCAGACCAAAACAGGATTGAGAAAATAAACAAGTTTTATCTGTTGCATATGCTCATGTTAGGATAGAGAAGATCAATTTATACAGATGCAAACTGTGAATTGTAATATCCCAGAAGATGTGTTTTGCTTGTATTGTGTGTACTTTGGTCCTCCTATATCAAGCCAAATCCTCCTAGTACACATAATGATAACCAGAAGTGAAGAACATCTTCATTTGTTTACTGCACATGTTTTTCAACCTGACCTCAGAATACTCATACTCAGGCTTTTCATCGTCTTCAAGCTACCATTAGTTCTCTGTTAGTATACAAGCCATCAGTATAATTTCTGTCTTTGCAATGGGAAACACTTTCTCAAATCCCACCAAATCAGATGATGCACCACTTACTGAATGTAATAAACAGATGTGTTTTGGTCTGCTGTCTTCCCTGACGGGTGAGACGGCAGCTCTTCCGATGAGTCAGCCTTCAATAGTATCAATACATTCTTTACTGATGCACTAGTATGACTCATAATCTATGTGCTTTATCCCCTCCAAAAGAAAATGTTTGTTTTCTTGCCACTGCCCTTTAAATAGATACTATGACAACAGCAGCAAGGTTAAAAGCTCAGCACAAGTCAAACTGAACAATTCACTTTAATGGTATGAAAACTGTGATAATAGTTGTTAATATGCACGTTTTCCAATTCTCAAAACACATGCTACAATCTCGTCTGAGCATTATCTTTGCAGTATGTTCCAAGTAGAGGGTTGTTAACTAATGTCACATGACTGGAGCACCTCAATCCATGTCCTAATATTTCTTCTTGATGAGTTGGACCTAGATATGGTTAACTGTTGGTTTTTAAATCCAGTCCGGACAAACTGTTTGGTTTGTGATTCGACTTGGCTATAATAGCTTATTTATGAGATGTTTTCAGAACCAGTCCAAAATTGGTTATTCAAGGGCAGTAAATGGATCTGGCTCATATTTGATGCTCATGACTTGTATTTGGATCCGGTGCATAAAAAGAATTGGTTCTACCTCGGCACATGCTACACCATTTGACCAAGTTCAATGAAAACCAGTCCAGCAGCTTTTCAGAACTCATCTGACAAACAGTGGAGCAAAGTCCTTGGCAAAGGTAAGACAGTCTTCTCATTGGTAGGAAAAGTGTAGACAGAATTTAGGAACCACAAAGGAATGTTGATTTGTAAGCAAATATGAACGGTTCTTGTTGGACTTTACAAATTCTATACTGGACTATAGAAATAAGTGATGGGTCCACTCATTTGAAGATCAAATCAGAAATATAATCTGCCACATTTTTGATATTATAGTTAACTCTGGATTTTATTATTTAAAGTCAAACCCAGAATGATTACTTTGAAGTCAGTTTCTTTAAATGTATGGATTTTCATGCTCTTTTCAGTTTGGCATCAATGTAAACTTAATATATTTGGTTTTCAACAGTTCAACACAAATAATAACATTTTTGAAAACAATGAACAGAACAAACAATTGAACTGTTCATCTAGAAAATATTAATTAGATTCATGGATATTGAAATAATGTTAATTTGTAGCGCCATTACAACTTAAGAATTACAAAGGAGTGACTCAGACCATCATGTATAACTGCAGGGAGACTATGATTTTTGTGTAGTTTATTAACAGGGATATCTTTCATTTTTATACTTCATTTTTTTCTTACTCAGCCACACTGCACTCCGAGCACACTGTATCCTCTCTTAAATAATTATCATTTAGCACTCATTGATTTTTACTGGCTCTTTATATTGCCTGTATAACACCAGAGGTGCTATAGTTTAAATCTCCAGCCAAGTGCCAGACACTCCTCTGAAATTCTTCAGTTCCATACATTTTTTCGGCTTTAAAGTCCTGCCTTCAACACTTTAGGATTTATGGAGGAGCTGGTTCTAACATCCACAAGAGGTTTATGAACCCCAGTAAAAGTTATTTTGTTCGGTCTTCCAAATGGTCGGACCACAAACCATCCAATCACGGCATTAACAGTCAGTATTGACCTGTTTTTCTGTTGCGGCCTGCTCCCATGGCATCCAGTCAAGACTGTCAAGACAGGCCTCCAGCCCAAACCTTTGCTCGGATGGAGTTGGCAAACTGAGCCAAGGACTTCATATTCTACAATTGTCCAGAACTTTTGGACATCTTCCATGGTCTTTTATTGGCTCGGGCCCTTTGGAGTCTTTCCTTGATCGCAGCATCAAACTCTTGAGTATCTGGGATGTTTCCATGTGAACCAAGGATCACATGAGGTCAGATAATTGAAAGCATTCCATGTGGTGTTTGCCGAAAGTGTTTGTCTATGATCAGATCTTTGTTTGATACGCTGCATTAGAGGCATGTTTATTCTGACTGAGGTGTTCATTCATATCAGCAGGCCATCTTGGCTAACCTGCTGAGCTTTATGATTTTAACATTGAACAGATGAGTGAACTAACCAAACCCTATGAATTTCTCAGAGTATTATATTTCAACTAGTGAAAAACGTCTCCTCTTACCATCATTATTCAATTTAAGTGCAATGTATTATTAGATTGGACAATTTTTATTATATATTCAACTTGTCAATTTGAAGTCCTGCATGAATGAAATTTATGACTTCAAATTTTACTCATTTTTATAGTGTCGCATTCAAAAAATATGATATATAATTTGAACCTTAGTTTTAACCTCAACAAGTATAATCTTTGCACACTTCTGGCTCATCTAATGATTGGAAATTGCATAAATGGAGACAAAATGTCAGTGTGTCTCCATTTATATCAATTTCAATCAAAGTGAAGTGCTTGTATTTTAAAAACCATACATGTGATACAAAGACAAATTTGGTGTAATCCCTCTATTTTTTGGCTGGTGATCAAGGCTTTTGTATGAATGTTACATAATGTATCCAACTTGATTGTATTTTTATCTTGGGGAAAATCCCAGACTATTTTTGTTTTCATTTCAAATGGCATCGACAGCATATGCACTGTTATCATTTCCAATGAGCGATAAATCCTGTCACTCCTATGAGTGTGGTGTTCTAACATTTGGCGGAAATAGCACAACATCTTAAACTGTACAAGTGAGAAGTACATTTTCCCACCACAAAAGCATTACATGAAGGAGACATGACTAGAAACAGGCAGTGATTTGACACAGAAATAGCACTGTGGAAAGTAAGACTGTTGTGGTCGGGGGCTGTTGGGGGAGTGCTCTGTACTTTTTCTTATAACTGCAGTGACCAAGGTTCAAATTCTCAACTCAACAAGAAAGTGTATGTGTTTATTCTTTTTATTCACTGATGTTCACATTCACATTTCTACAATTTCACACATTTGAATATAGCTCTGAATCGGTGTCAAATGAGGTGATTTACAGTGTCTTAATTAATTCACAATTCCCACATCGTCTATGCGTGCCTCAGTCCATCAGCGCCGTTCGCTGCCGACCGATCCAATGCTCTTGTTTCCACATCACGCGCCGTAGTCCGTCTTCGGAGCATACAGGCAGCGCGACTCCGTTCTGCTTAGTTTCAAATATGCACTGCGTCTAGTTTTGACAGAGCCCACTGCAAGCACGCTTCAAGCTGAACAGAATAGATCGCCCCAGACAAGGAAGTGCACAGAGCATCCAGTCAATTTCAAAATAAATAAATAATAATATACATATCCGCTGCACTCACGCTCCTGAAACAAGTTTGGAGGGGCTGGGTGGGCACTGTTGGACAGAGCAAAACCATGGTGCTGACGGAACGCAGCGAGCACGGATAATGTTGGAATTGCAGGTAAGATTTTCTGCAGAAAATATTCACCTGGAGTAATAGGGTTGCTATTTCAAAGACTACTGAAGGATTTTGTTAGTAACAGAATACTACAGGGGTCACTAACCCATAGTCAAAGTTCCTCACTGTGACTTTACCTCATTAGATGCCTATCTTTAATGCTCTATTGATTAAGCATGACAAATGCTCATTCTTACATTCGAGAAGCTATAATTATCAATTTCATATTAAAACAAAAAAACTGACATTGTCACTTGTATTGACCGGGAATTCCTACCTGACTCAAGGTGAATTCTCCGGATAATATTCTGCTGCGTTCTCACATCTGGTAACTCTGATTTTCTGCAAGAGTGAAAGCCCTAAGTTACCAAATAACTGTAGAGCTTAGAACCTTCAGCAGCACAGCACATAGCAGATAGTTAAAGTAAAACTATCATAGAATGAATCCATCTTGTTGCTTTTGGTCACCTTTGCTTAAGACACTTAAGGTCATTGTCTCTCAGTCTCGTTCTTGTGGTTTCTCATGAAGAGGATGAGCCTAGAGTGACCTCTTTTTTATTATTTATGACGGCTACATCTCAAGTAATGCTCATGTCCAACTCTCCCATATTATGTTCTGTGGTCAGACCACCAACGAGGATAAATAAACCCCTCTAACGCAGTGAAATGCAACATTTTGTGCTCATAACATTGACCTGAATCAACTTTTATCTGGTAACATAAAATCACAATTTCCCAACCTGATCCGTGAATGAGTTACCTCTTAGCGCGTGTGACCTCCATTTGTCATACAGCTGTTAACCTACATTCATTTTAATATTTATTTTCTGGTTGTTCACCAAGCGGAGTACAGTTTACGTTCTGTCTCTGTTGGAGCTGCAGGACATGATGATGATGATGATGATGAAGGCTTTTCATAAAGGCCCATGTCCCTATGAAATTAAAATACCCTTTTATTACGTTGGCCTGGCCATACTGAACGTAATTCTTTTTGGCTTTTGGTGGAGGAGGAAAAGAACATTAATACATCATCAATGTACCCTTGGGCTCTAACTATTAATAATGTCAGATATTAAACAGAAAGCTGATGACCGTTCATGATGAAAGGTAACTGGCATGCTGCCACTTGTGATCCTTCTTTAACTCAAAAGCTTTAAGATCCATTCACAAAGGTGTCTGTGACTGTAAACTCCCCATGTCTGTTGACAGGAGTTTTTCTGGAAGCGACACAGATCACATATTTGCTCAGACTTTAAAAACTGAATTAAAATAATTTCCTTTTTATTAAAATAAAGTCTTCAGAATACCAGTGCTCTGCAGAGACGGCGCTACAAGTAACTAATAACTACATTTCTCAGTAGCTTGGTTGTGTTGCTGTTGTCTCTCCTACTACACAGCAACAACTACACTTTTACAACAAAGTTGATGTGCAGAAAAGTTCTGTTTGAGTTTGAAATCAAAGTACTGCAGGATCAGTTAATGACGCCAGTCAATTCACAGATGTGAATTTGTAGCAGACTATCTACTTCAGTATGACGATGAAATCACTGTGTTGTCCTTCACTTGATGCTTACGACGTCCCTGCTGTTGGAAAAAGTACAGCCATGTGAGAATAAATCCACTTAACATGTTGGCTCTGCAGGTGATAACACAGTAAGGTAAACACCTACTATTTATTTAAACATTGCATTACAGTCTGCAAACACAAGCTAGCAACTTGCCAACAGAATATATACTGTAGGATGTAAAGAGTGCACAATAAATAAGGGAACAGGAGAGGAGTTGAAACTAAGATCAGTTAGGGAGTGGGACAAGTTGTGTCACTGGATAAGCTAACCCAACTCCTTTTTCTTCAACTATGCTTAAGGAAGCACATGTCACGTTAATGCAGCTGTGATAGAGAGATACATAACACACAGAGAAGATTGTTTCAGGTGTCAAAGAAACATTTCGACATATCAGCTCAATAAATAACATTTTAAACATTAGATAAAAGTTTCTGTATCTGGCCTAAGTTATACAAGTTATTTCCTTGAATGTATACAGATTATAATTTTAGCATAAAGCAGTCCAAATAAACATACAATAATAGCATTGACTTTGACTTGAACTGGTAAAAGAAATAGCTTTGGTGGGAAAGTTACTTTTGCAGTGTAGCTGTTCCAGCTTGCTATATAACACTCAGGGGTAGCTGTCAAAGAATGTATGTCACATTCTTACCAACATTTTACACGTAAATAAAGCAGAAATCAAGTTATTCTATGTAAATATCTCTCTGAGTCATGACTGTCTACAATGAGTCAAACCGCGAGACTGGCCGGCTCTGTTGTTGTCGGAGCTGAGTTAACATCAGGTTTAAGTGGACGGATAGGACGGCCAGCCCCTTTCATATAAAAGCTGTTTTAGTCAAGGACTAGAGAAAAGAAGAATAACATACTCACTGCTTATTTGAATTAGCATTTGAGTTAGCATTTTTAGAACTTGCCAATTCCGAGTCAATTTACACTCAATGTGAAGCTACTAGCTAACTAAAGTGTGCTAAAATTAGCCTGCTAACACAACAATGCAGACCACCAATAACTGCAGCTTGATCAAAGGACAATTTTGTCCGCCGCTCAGGCTTGACTCCTTCGTGTGAGCGTGAGGGGAGGGGGGGTTGGATGTGTGTCACTAGAGGAGGCTTCAGTATCGGTGGAGGTGTTGCCAAACAGCAGATTGTTTTACTGGATCAAAAAGTCGCACATTCTTCCTTTAAGTAACTAGTAGCATATATCACTACATTTTACAAGTAGCTTGCCCAACACTGCAGAATACAAACTCTAACTTAAAAGTCACTCACACACCTGATACTAACCTTCCATTATTCCTCCATACACACATTTGGCACTGCATGAGTGAGGAAAGTCCTTGAAAACTGCGCACGCACACACACCGTGACAACTACATTTCCATGTGTTCTCTCCTCAAGGCAATGAATCCATCAAGCCTACATGCAATAAAAGGAAAAAGGGGGTGTGATTATTATTGCACTAAATACAATGTTGTCAGAGGGCCATTTTTTCCCCTCTGCTGCTTCTTTTACTGCTGGTCACAGATGAGTGTTTTATGGCCCCACGGCCCCTAGTGCATGGTGCCGATGCAGTAATGGGGCCCTTGCATTCCCGTAAGGCCTCTTCTTTAAACAGACTGACATTGTAATTATGCTAGCACAGGGCTATGACGCAGCATTAAGTGGTGCAGCTATCTTTGTACGAGCTACGTCAAAACGACTTCCTGAAGACTTGGACCACAAAACTGGAAGACAGCTCCTCACCAGAGCTTGCACGACCCTCGCTCATGGCTCGGCCAGTGAAAACCAACCTCACTGTGTTTCTTTCTTGAATTCTAGGTTCTGAAATAACAACGAGGAACAATGGAGGCGCCGAGCTGCATCCCACGCCAACAGAGAAGTGTCCAACTCACGCTCGACACCCTACTTGGATTTGCTGCACATACAGTATGTGGTGGCCGAATGAAAGGAGTGTTAGCAAGTTATGGGGTGGCTTTTTGGACCCTGCTTTTAGACCCTGCAAAGCTGGTTGGAACTGTGAGGTCATACAAACAGAGGGTAAGATTTTACACGCTAGCCAGTGTTGCTCTGTGGGTGGTGCACAGCAAGGACAGAGGCCAAGTTATTAACTGTCATTCTTGTGCCCACATATTGGATTTCTGTGAAACAATATTTGGGTTTCCTGATCACCCCTTCTCTTAAACGTTTGGTCCAGACTGTTTTCTTGGACCCAAAACAAAGTAGAAGCATGCAAAAATATCAAAGATAGCACTGAAACCCAGCAAGAATGTGTAACAATACCCAGAGGCCAAACTTGTGTTTCCTTCCATTTTCATTCACTGCATTTCTCCTTCAGCCTGACAGAGTTGATTTATCGGTCATTTATATTGAAATGACTGTCCAAAAATAATTTATTTTGTTTACTAAGTGAAATAAACCATGTCAGGGTGTTGTGAAAATTATGAATGACTTTCATAAGACGTTACTTGGGAATAATATAATGTCTGACCGCAGTGCTACAATGATGGTGTGAACTTGCTGCAAGGTTCTTGTCCTCCTACCTTTAAGAGTTGTTTATGGGGAGGATAAAGTGTAAGCAGAGCACTAAAGGTGATGTATTAGGACTCTTCCTCTGAGACTGAGGCATTAATGGAAGAGTTGCTCTGCCATAAGTCTGTTACAGATGTGATCGGGCATATTTGGACATTCATGTATCGTCTCACAGTTTCTTAATGCTGACTTGTCTGAGGGAGGGTGAGGGACATTTTGTGTGAAGTGAGTGTTCCTCTTTACCTTACTCCCACGACACTGCAGAGCGCAGCCAAGGGTCACTCCTCACTAAATGATATTCACTTCACTCGCTGAGAGCAGCAGGATTGCCTCTAAAACTGTGATCATTTATTAGATCCACCGCATTGACGTTCTCCACGGAAATGTCAAGTTGTTGATGCTACTGCAGCAATGTTGCTCTTACTTTCTGTGCATTTAAAGTAATAATTAATTGAGTTAATATAACTATAATAAAGTTTATTCAGAAACAGAAGGCCATGACTTCTTACCGTAAGGGGAAATGGCTTCTAGTATTATCAGAGGTCTTTTTGCCCAAATTCCCCCTATCATATTTTTTATTAGTTCTGATAAGGAGACCTCTCTGATGTTTAATCGCTCCTATAAGTTACTCATCAGATCTTCTGTTTGTTCAATGGGAAGTCTTTCCAACACCTGATCTTTCCTTGACTGAAAAGCTTTTATTTTAAAATCTACAGAAAGTGTTGCATGACCAACACATTGTTAATTCATACAAATGGAAAATACATTGATATTAACATCTGACCATTGCCAGTTACTAATAAAAAACATGTCATGTGATTCAGAGCTTGTGTTTCTTTTTTTCATTTGCAAAGTTTGCACAAGCACAAGGAGGGGAATTAAAACTCACAAATTACATTTTACTGTTAACGGTGGGATCAGCAAAATAAGAGGTGAAATTGATGTGGCCTGATCTTATAAAACCACACATGAAATGTAAAAGTAGTTTGAACTTTGGTTGGCTTCTTGCTAAATGTCGATCCTGCGACGTGTCCTTCAAATTAAAGATATTGGTCCTAAAAATACTGACAACTGCTGTTCTTGGAGAAAACAACATCCTCATTGCAACAGTTTTTTGTTCCCAGAATTGATTGAGATGAATCACTGTTTGAAAATCATAGTTCTGCATGTAATTGATAATGATGAATTCCCAGGTATGGTTCATGTGCTGTCCATTGATTTATCATGGGCAGTACATACTGCACAGTCATCATCAAATGATTGACAATTGCTGGTCCAGAGCATGAGCTGGTCCTCGCTGATTTTGCTTCTAGTAATTGTAACTCTTATTTAAAGGTCCTATATGTAACTTTTATAGTATAAATCGTTTTTTTATCACCCATTAATAAGCGAACGGTTAACTGATGTGAAAAAGTAGATGTTCACTGTCTATCTGTGTTGCCTGTTTAACATTTTTACTCGACCGGCCAATAGCACAACACATGACCACTTACCTCCTCTGTAATCATTATGCCGGTAAATATCCAGTTTTTCGCGGCCGATGATGATGCTCGTTCGTGTACGTACGAGCACGCCGGCGAGAGCATGCAACAGGTTACTGGTGCAGTTCGTACAACGGCCATGCGGTGTCACTATAAACGCAGTATTTTTGAAAGTTACATATAGCCCCTTTAAAATACATGCAAAAAAACAAAACTCCAGGGTCCTGGAGAACAGTTTGGTCCTCTGCTGGAGCCAATAGTAAGATCCAGAATAAGTTTACATTTTTTCTGCCACTTTTCTGTTATTGCTGCCTAATTAGCACTTGCTTATTCATTGGAAGAAAATCCCCTAAACATGGTCCTGATTTATTTTATTTGACAAAGCACCACAACACAGTAGATAGACCTTACCCCCCACACTGTTACAGTATAATGGAAATAACCGCATTTCTAACTGTCACAAAACAGTCACGGTTTGCAGTCGTACCAGAACAATAGCAAACCTCCACAGTCATAATTCTGCCTCGGAGCCAACACAGGCACTGGCACGAACACAGCCACTGAGGTTGAGTAAAAACGGAACACCGTCAAGGTCACAGTGCCACAATCCACTCAGGCACATTGCAATGGGAAGTGGGAGATGTTGAAACAGATGTTTTTCATATTGGCTTTGTGGCGTGGAGTTGATGAGCGCTCTGTTACATCAGCGCAGCATGCTGTGCTGCAGTAGGAATCGCATTCAATTTCATCTCTCCCTAATTACTAACAATAAGCTCTCACTCTCTCAGCGTCGATTTACACGAGTCCCTCTCAGGACCTGCACTGCCATAAGAGTCATCGGCCACCCAGTACCCTTTTCCGAGCTCATGGCCTGTTCCAGTATCCTCTAAAGGCCCGTTAAAAAGCCCCTTCAACAACATCATTTAGACAATTTACATTTGCGGATCAAGCAAAAGCAGCGTGTGTTTTATTTTTTGACCGCGGACGTTTCCCACGAGAAATAGGAATGGGAACCGACCACTGAAACCCTAAAATAAATAGCCTTTTATGATAAAATTTATTGACCTGAAGTGTAGGTGGGAATATTCAGGACTTTCCAACCTGGACATCATCAAAAACCTCTCAGCTCATGATTGCCGGGATGTTTTATATTTGCCTTGCTGTGCCCTCAGTGCACCTGGCTGTGTAAATAAGACAGGATTTGTGCTGGGTTTGTTAATGATGTTTGGACGCATCACGGTCATGAAAGCAAAAGGAAAGTAATAAATAATGAGCAATTCTTTTCCAAAGTATGCACGCTCCTGTGGATGGATCTGACATTGTCCAGCTGTCAGATAGATCCCTGTTTGTCCTCTGTCTCCTTTTTCTACCCCTTTTCTAACACACACACACACACACACGCACACACACGCCCCGTCCTCGCGTTGGAACAAATGAAAGTGGACATGCAGTTAATGATATTAAACTGAGTCCAACGTTGGCTGTCTCCATTACCCTATACCTCTGTCTCCGTCTGTCCTGTCCCTCAGTTTCAATGATAAAGTGCGCTGTTACGCCATTACACCAGTACATTCAGTGCATAGAGGCCAAAGAAAAGCCCTATCTATGTCCATCATTTGTCCCAATCAGTGTTTAAGGGCACGCATGTAACACAATGCTTGCTCTTAAAGTAATAAGAGTTATTAAGTTATCAAATTTTTCCAAGTATTTTTTTTTAAGACAAATGCATTGCTGCACATGAAGTGATCTTTACTCTTTGTTGACTTTAAATACAAGACACAAAGTCACAACATGATAAGCCAGCCTTCTCTCTCCATAAATGAAAGGTTAAGAAGGGAGACATCTTATTAGTGCCGATTTGACAGTCTATTAGGGTCCTAGGCAAAAATTCATTGGGGGGCCCTGCAACCAGCGTTTATCGCCACCAGTGTTCCTACTGTGATTGGAAAATTTGCACATTCTGAGCCTCGTTTGTCAGCCCTCGAGCCCCCTACTGGCCTGGGGCCCCAAGCAGTTGCCTGCCTTGCCTGTTGACAATAAGCACCTCTGCATCTTATTAGTCTAGTTATGTAAAGATACTTTTTTTAACATGCAACAAGGAGAAACCGCTGGCCGGTAACTGTCCAGAGAAAGGAAAACCTTACTATGAGCACTTTTAACAAACACCTGTATCTTAGTTTGGGCAAAAGTGGAATTGTATAATTGTTATGTTGTGGGTTTTATGTGAAAGCAGCAATACCTTAACTGCAAAAGACTGCACACAATCATTGAGTTTGACCTAATGATAGTCTGATACATGACCCTTGATGACCACCTCTAAAACCATGTTTCATTTTTACACTTTTTTTTATTTTTATTTTTTTTATTAGGTATTACACAGTCAAGTTGTAAAATGTTGATTAGTGAGATTTAAAGGTGCTGGAAGGTAGATTTCCCAAGCCTCACTACCTGTTTCCAATCGTTGTGCTGTCTAACTGTAGCTATGCAGGTATGTAGTGGAAAAGATCTTCTCATCCAACTCTAGACTGAACTCTCCAAAAAGACAAACTACAAATTTAAAAGGTTTTTTTTTTAACTTTTTGTTGAGGAGATAATAAGTGAGTTATTGAACGTATAGAGGGCAAATTCTATGTTGTTTGTTCCTTTCCTTAGTACATGTCTCAACATTCAACTGAGATTTGTAATTTGGAAGAACTGTTACAAGGGTTTAAAAAACAGAACAAATAGATGGATAGATATTTAGGTAAAAGTTTGAAATAAGGTACTGGTGGAAACGGCGTGAGAGATAACGAGAGGAAGCATCAAAAATGTGTGAAAAATAGCACAAGAGAAGATATGGTGAAATAATGAAGCATGATTCTAATTACCAATGTGAGCAAACCTAACACAAGGTTGAAACAATAAAAGCTGCTGTTATTTGGTATACATTTTTTTGATTACAAAGCCAGTGGAAACCAGACACTCTGGACTTCCAATGATCCCAATATTATAAACCAGGCTTAAACTTCAACCAAACAAACTATCATCTTAATATGTTACACTTTCTTTTTGTTGTGTACATTTGCATTATGCATGGGTAACTTATCCGTTTTCCCAGAAAGCATCCCCAGCAAACGTCAGAGCTCACCTACCCTCACTATCACCCTTTCAACCTCAGATGTGGGTTTATACTTCAGTTTGAGTTTTAATACACCAGCAGCCTTAAATCCTCCCAAATGCTTCTTGTGTTCACAGCAACCTCTCTGTGTCTCTTTTATGAGGGTCTGCCAAAGAAGGACGGGTCTTTGGTTTAGGAAAGAAAAGACTCCATAGCTGCCAAAAACGATCGGTGGTTGAGAAACAATGGCACGCCCTGTGTGATTCTTACTGCTCCTAGGACCCCAGACATCCTCCTCTCTGTAGTCCTCTGTTCCCTTAACATGTCAGATCATGGTTGCGTCCTTACATTGGTTGTGTCAGCTTTGGCCCAAGAACACTGAAACGACCAGACCAACATGGTCATGCCTCCTGCCAAAAAGACAGTGAAGAAAGGAAGAGCGAATGAGAGAAATGCTCTAATTGCTGCAAGAATGTAGTCCGTTTTCGGAAAAATTGTTGGAAAATTGTGCAGTTAATAAGACAGAAGCAAAATAAAAAAAAGAGTGGTGTGATCCAGCGGACTTGAATTTGCCGCACTTCCGCTTGCGACTTGTGTGGCAGACACTCTCGGCTGAGCCCTGGTCACGCTGGAACAATGGCGGAGCATGGTGAGCAGTTATTTAAAGTGCGGGTGCATGTGTTTGTTACAGCCATGGGGATGGTGGCTGTTTTGTAAATGCAGAGGGAAGCCATGGGTAAATGACGTTGACAGATGTGGAAGGAGTCTTTAGTTCAAGATGCAAGTCAGAACAGTTGAGAGAAGATGACTGAGAGAACAGCTCCCATTGACAAGAAGTCAACATACCACAGTCTCCTTACGTATATCACTCAGAGGTATGATTGTTGTTTTTTAATGGCATTCAGCAAAATGTCACCCAATAAAAGGGCTTGATCAATCAATCTCAATCAATCAATCTTTATTTGTATAGCACCAATTCATAACAAATGTAATCTCAAGACACTCAACATAAGAGCAGATAAAAGACCTTACTCATTGCTATATTACAAAGACCCAGCGTTACTCCATCATGAGCACAGCACTTAGTGTTTAGAGTTACAGAGGCAAAAAAAACCTTCCCTTTAAGAGGCAGGAATCCTGGGCAAAACCAGACTCATGATGAACAGCCATCTGCCGAATACCTAGGAGCTGGTCCATACCTGCGCCCGCCCTAACTGTAAGCTTTATCAAAAAGGAAAGTTTAAAGTCTATCCTTAAAAGTACAGAGTGTGTCTGCCTCCCGGACCCTGAAAACTGAAGGCTCTAACTTCCCATAGTACATTTAGAGACTGTACCTGAGGTACCACGAGCAGGCCCGCATTCTGGGAGCGTAATGTTCTCTTTAGAGACTGTAGAGACTTACCAGGGCAGCCTGATAAAAGAAAAGTACAACAATCCAACCTGGAGTGAACTAGTTTTTCTGCATTGTTTTGTGACATGCCTGATTTTAGATAATTTGCAAAGGTGAAAAAAGACTTCCCATGAACTGTGTTTGATGTGACAGTTAAAGGACATATCTTAATCAAAAATAACAGTGGTGCTAGATGCCAGGCTGATGCCAATGGGGGACAGTTATTTTATTAGAAAAAGTCTCTCAAAAAAACAACTGATGCTATGATAAATGATATTGGTTCTTCTTAAAGGCTTTATATGAGATTTTTCACACTTAAATATAATATAAATCAAGTATCTCCTCTGAAAATAACTCTGTGAGTCATGACTGTCTACAATGGGTGTAACACCCGAGTCCCACTGTCTGTGATGTTTTCAGAGTTTTCAGAGTCCTATCTTCAGTTTGTTTACATCGTCGGGACGGCCGGCCGGCTCATCCCCTCTCGTATAAAAGTTGTTTAATTGAGGGACTAGAGAAAAGAAGAATAACATACTGTACTCACTGATTAACTGTGTTTCTAGATCACGCTCATTTCAGGTAAATTTACATGCAGTGTGAAGATACGAGCATAATAAAGATCGCTAGCATTAGCATGCTAACACAACAATGCACCGCAAGTTGTTTTGGTTTCATGCTGGTGCTCAAGGGCGACATCTGCTGGATCAAAAAATCACATATAAAGCCTTTAAGTAAGTGATCCTGAGATAATTATTTATATAGAAGGCATTAATTCACTTTTATAGAAGAAATGCAGAAAGCTGCATCAGCCCCGTTGCTTTGAACATATGCAAAGAGCTGTGAAAGTGATTACAGTCGCGGGTTTCATCTGCATTTCAAACGTCTGCAGCACTTTCACTCAGTGTTCCATTCCGACACCAAATATTTGAATTAAGCACAAAATTGTGTCATCAAATACCTACACACTCATTCACTTCTGAAAGGTTCAGGGCAGGGAGAAATGTACGCCAATTTCAGTGAGTTTATTGGACGGGACACATGGGGGAGAGCAAGATTAATGGCTTTAACTTTATCTTGGCAAATCATATTCCAATAAAGCTCAAAGAAAAATTAAAATCTGGCCAGTGTGAGCACTAAAGTGTGACTTGATTGATGCATTAGTGTAAAATGTAATCCAAAACACTGCAGGTGATTCTTTTACAGGCATGATATCCAGTTTAAACTGGAGGTTTTATTAGCAGCCGTTTGTTGATACAGGGACGCTCATTTCCTAAACAACGTTTCTGCTCACCTGGACGTTCCTGTCAGAATGAAAGATTTATATTCTCCTGGTTTAAAATGTCAATGTTTAAACTGCTGGACATTGAATTAGAACTCCTTATTCTTTGTTGAAACACAGATAAATTGGGGACAACAAGCAATCTAGCTGAAAAATGATCATATTAAGATCCTCTTCTTTGGCTGAATATCATAATGTCTTAAACAGAGACAATTTTGTTTCTAGAGATTGAGTCACACATATACACCAACAACACTTCACGCTCAACAAAGATGAAGCAATTTTGTGAATCTAACGCTTCTTCAGCTTCTTCACTTCACACGATGTGCTGCCGACAATGAGGGTCAGAATAAGAACAGATGATGGCAACAGTCCTGGAGGTACTGATTTGCTGAGGCCTAGGGCAGGTTAGATGGATGCCTGCTGGATGGAAACCATTATGAGTTTCTTTTGGGCTGGGGTCAGAGAGGGCCAACAGAGAACCAGACTAGATAAACATGGATGACCTGACCGGAAAATATAATAATAACCTCTTTCATCCCACCAAAGTCTTCAGATCATTTACATCACCATACCAGCCAGTATCTACTATGCTTTAAGTTTCATAGCTTTAGCAGCTCTTCAGTATACTTATTTATACCCATTAAGACCAGTATTGGAAGTATAGAGCAGGGCAAGGGGGAGATGAGGTGTATGCTGATGTGGTGGCCTGTGGTCGGGTGCCAGTCAGGCCTTCATCAGGAGAAGGCCATCCCTGTGAGAGAAGATATCACCATAGCCTGGTTGGCTGACAGCTTCAGGGCCCTTATTGAAAAATCAATGTCCATTTGTGCGTCCAGCTCACCTGGCCGTCTGCCAGCTCGGCTGAAGTCACCTAATGAAGCCTGATCCCGTTACCTGATTCCTGATTCACTGAGTCAAAGTGACTTTGTAGCTGAAGTCATCCAACCATCAGGGACCTCGGGGGAGGGGTGGGAGGGGGGAGTTCAACATGAACCCTGCAGCTTGTTGTTGTTGTTTCTTTTGTTGTTTCAGTTTGCCTTCTGAAGGTGTTTTCATTGTCTAACAACATCCTGACATGCTGTTCTGATGGTCTCTATGACTGCATACATGGAAGGCACAGTGCAGCTGTTGCTCAGATCGATGGTCGTTAGACGTTCCTTCAGTTTATAGGCAACATTGTATTCAATTTAAAAACATTTCCATTTTCCTCACGATGTATTTATGAAATTACATTATGTGGAGTGTAATCTTGCCCGTTCAAGGTAATTCACAACCAATTTCAGTGGAGTGAAGTGAATCCATCCCGTTTGACATGAATGTGCCCTTATGGACAGAAGATAAGATGAATATCGTGACATCCTGCTCATTTATTGGCCACAAGTCCTGCCAGTTAAAACTCACAGACTGCACACACAAAACAGACATCATGACCAATGAATAACCTGATGGCTTATATGACAGAACAGTGAGAATATAATGAATTACCAATATTTTACTTAAATACAAATTGTATATGTTCAGTATGCATACAAACATTAACTGTATATCGTGATAAAGGATGAATTTAACATAAGATTCTCAATCTAATGAAGGAAGGCACTACATTTTCTCTATCACTCTGTTCTTCTAGAATTGGAAACTTGGGTAACCTCTCTGTTTAATAGCCTACGGTAAATGACTCATGCCGGGATGGATTGCTGAAACACAAGTGCAGCCTGGTATCCCAGACTATACACTGTGCACTAGATTGCAACTGTGGTCGTCGCTTCAACCTTTGTGGAGAAACCACGGTAATATCACAGCTGAGACTGAGGCTTTTCTTCCAGTCACTCCACTCACAGTTTACCATTAGATGGAGGGAAGGACTATGCTGTTGTATTGTGTTTTTCAGATTCATTTTTAGCCCATGTGAGGACTGAAGTCTAATTGTGTTCGGGAAACCTTTCCTGTGTGTAAACGCTCGGCCACTCTGACTGATCATTATGTTAAATGTCAGGTGGCCTTAAAGTTGTGGCTGAGGACGCTGACCAGCAAAGACGCCCTCTTCTTCGATGGATTACTGCTTTCTGTGAAGTTTCATCTGCACAGAGGCAGCAGGCTGTAATCCTCCGGGGGCCACAACAGAAGGGCCTTATCCAAGGTGGAATGAAACATCCAACTGAAAAAACCCCAATCAGAATTACAATCCCAGTAACTCTGGTGGACTGGGGGCAGCAAGCTGATCCGGCTCCTGGTGATTACTACATGACGCAGATATACAATCCCTCTCCGTCAGGCTGAGCACTGTGTTCTTCCCTCCAGACTTGGAGAGGGAAAAGGGCTTTTGATGAAGAAGTGTTTAGAAAAGCATTCTGCTGTACATTGTAGAAATGGTGAGTCATATTTTTGGGGAAGGAAGGGAGGAGGAGTGAGGTCAGTGAGGGTGAGGAGGGGAGAATGATGAGGAGGAAGTTGCTTTTTGAGGAAGGAAAGGAGGTAAAAGGAGGAGGGAGGGAAGGCACTGTTGAGGGTATTGCTAATAATAAGAGACACGATCATCCAGGATGGAGTGTGCTCCGACTTTAAAGAAGTGGGTGCTCTAAAAGTTGAGCTGGCGTTCATAACCACGTTGACGTAGTCTGTCTGTACACCTTGTCTGTCCTCAGTCTGACCCTGAAACCACACCGGCTCCTGCTTCTTCTCAATGAAGGGGAAGTAGAGGAGGAGTGATTTGAACTGTATTTACAATAGATAGTCTTCATACATGTAACATTAAGGTCCTCCCTCAAAATTCCTCTAGATATTGGGAATGCCCTCCGTGTTGCCCCCCCCCTCCACACACAAACAGTCTCTAACTCTCCTGTCCCCCGTTCCCCCTCACTGTGGAGCCTAGTTGAGGAGGCAGTGTGTAATGCAATTTAGTTGATTAAAAGAAAACATTAAAGCACTACCTTATTGAATTTGACGGCACGTACGGATCCGGATCTCACCGGCCACTCTGTTTTATTGGCCAGGATAAAGGGGATCACGTCATTCCCCACCAACCCCCCCGCCTCCACTCCTCCCTCCCCACCCAGCAGCCCAGCCCTTCCTTCAGCTCTTCCAACGCGAGACAAACCTTGGCAGGAGGACGTCCTGGCAGGACAGACATTTGTTTAGACCCCCCCCCCGTCTTTTCCGACTCCCCGCCCTTTCTCATTGCACTTCTCTAACCTTGGCCGTGACAGCAGAGACACACAGAGTGACAGGGCGGGGCTGGAAGGAGAGGGAGCAGGGAGTGGGACAGACCCTTGGCATAAGTAAAGAGGAGTCATTTTGTTTGTCTCAATAAACAGGCTGATAGGTCATTAATCTCATGAGCAGACGGGTTAGAGGTAGTCACCTCCATCATTGTCTCTCCAAGATGACTCACCACCATTCCAAACAGGTTCCAAGTCTCGTAGTCTATAATTTAGTCTCAGTCGTGCCTTTTTTGGGGGAGCGAGGGGGGTTGCCTATCCTGAATATCAACCACCTGCCAATCTCCTCAGCGGAGGCCAAGTCTTCTTTCAGCTCGCAGTATCCAGTCCATTTGTTAGAGTTATGGTGATGGGGCCGCTCCGGCCTGGACCCTGTCGTGTATGGGAGAAACAAAACAACTTCTGAATGGAAGTCCTGTGTTTAGATGACATCATCTGCCGCCGCTTTAATTACGCTGCAAGAAATGAATAACAGCGCACCAGGGTGACGTAATGTATCAGCACTATATTGAGCCACTGGATTTAGACTTTTAATCCATACTGGCCTTAGCGCATTGTTGACTCCAGACTTCATTACATCATCTGAAGTTTGTCTGTAGTAGCACTGTGACAAAAGAGGACAAACTTTTTTTTGGCAACAACATTGAGTAGGCTCTTTGTGGTTAGAGTTCACGTTTGCTAATCAATATATTACTGAAATAAGGTGTTCGTAGTGCTTTTTGGTTCAAACAGTGTCTTTAAACTTCATTTCACATCTGGAGGAGCATTGTCAATCCAACAATCCAACATGTTGTACAAACTAGTTTGTAAAATAGCTCCAAGCCTTAAAATGGCACCGATGTCAAACCTTTTTTCATAACTCCGTACTAGAGGGGACCCCCACTTGAAAATCACTTCTTACGCTCTGTGACTATACATCATCTGGGGAGTCAGCTTGTTCTTGTTGGATTGTCAAATAGCACTGAAACCTCTCGCCCTCTACTTTCCGCAGAAACGGAAAGGTTGCATTTGACAGTTCTTTATGCATCACGTCGTTCAGCTGTATAAGAAGGAACATGCAGGACTAAGACATTTCTCTTTAGTTCTCTTTTTTTCAAACTACCATGTGTCTATATCTTAGTATCAACAGACATACATTTGAAGGATTTGTTTGTTGTAGCCCCTTCCATCACAATATGCACTGGTCATTGGGAGCAGCAAAAAAAATGTTTTAGCTGTGATTGTAAGACACTTTGTGCAACTTATTTTAAACCAGTTGGTTTGGGCTTGACTACAGAAGCCTGAGGCTTACAGCAGATAATGATTGTATCCGTACTGTCCCCTGTTTAGCCATCGGAGCTCCGTCCTTGTTTGGTATCTCCAGGTAGCTTATTGATGTGTATACCATGAAATTAGTTTTAAGGGGACATATTATGAAAAATCCACTTTTACAGTGTTTTTGAACATATATTTGAGTGTCTACCGACCCACACAATGTGATATAAACCCATTCAGTCCTTTGTTTGTGGTCGGCAAAAGTCTTACAACACAGAGAAAAATGCATGTTTCAAATTTTCTCTCCTTGTGATGTCACAGTGGGATTCTGGTTAAAAAAATCCCCTCCCCTCCCCTGATATCTCCACCCATGGATTCCACCCCCAGACTATAGAGCAAAACTTTTGCGCATCTCCGCCATTTAAATTTTCTCGTTAGAGAAGGAGGGATGTCTACCGGGAAAACTCAGGGGGAGCTCATTGCATTTAAAGAGACACACACCAAAACGGAGCGTTCTGAGAGAGCTGGTTTATACAGGGTCACAAACCTCCTCTGGTGCTTGATTCATGTTAGGTTTTGACCAAAGTACAGCACAGATGTTTCATTTAGACCACAGGGGACTGTTTGAAAAGGTGGAGAAGGGGGATAATATGACCTCTTTAATACTGTCTTTCCCACAGACCACCAGCCCCTTGAGACTTATGTGCCATTGTTGAGCTTTTTAGGAGATGATACAACCATCGACATAGCTCATAGTGCCTTGAGTCACACCAAATTTCTCGTCCAAAACAATATAACAGCTCGTGAAGAACACACATCTGATATGCACCAGATAGTTTCAAGCATACACTGGTTTTTGGCATGGCAAGTGTTCTAGAGAGAGGACCCTCCTGTCTTTATTTTCATTTAATAAAGTATGAGAAAAATGGTTATTCAGGAAAGCTTGTGAAATGAGGTGGTTGCTACATAGTCAAATATGGTGAGTGGTAACTTTGTTGGTGCATTTCTTAGTGATAGCTTGACCTGACCTTGTGGACCTCAAGCCACGCCCCCACAGACTTGGCTACTGCGTACTCCTTGAAACATGATTGTGTAGTCATACGGACAAATCTGGGGCTTTTCAAAGGCCTGTTAAACATAGGCAAGCTCATAAACATCATCTTATTTTCTATCTCTACACGATAAAGAAGATGAATTGTTGGGTGAGGTTTTTGGAGAAAAAAAACACTGACCAAGCGGAATTGTACTTAAGGGGTGGCTGTGACTCAGTGGTAGAGTTGGACATCTCTCAACCAGAAGGTGGGGGTTTTGATCCCCAGCTCCTGCAGACACTTGTCCAATGTGTCCTTGGGCAAGACACTTAACCTAACCCCATGTTGCTCCTGTGGGTGTGAATATGAATGAATGGATTAGTTAACACTGATGGAAACTTTACATAGCAGCCTCTGCCATCTGTGTCGGTACGACCTGCAATGTAAAAGCGCTTTGAGTAGTCCGAAGATTTTGACATTTACCATTTACTTTTGTGTAATTAATAATGCTTAATACATTCTAATGCTGGTGGACGTTACTCCTTGTACTACAAAAGAAAATAAGACATCCAGTTCCAAAATCCAGTCCCATGCCTTCAAATTCTGCATTTTTATCCTCATATGCAGTATCTGTAAATAGAAATTAACTGTTCATAAGTTTAGACAAAAAAATCTATTTTTTAATTGTTGTTTCTGTCTGGGGCAATTACTATGAAACTGCCGGTAACAGCTGTCCCCAAGTAAACCATCATGTTATGTAATGTCGAAGAGAAGGAGAGGGTGAAGTATCAATTAGCAGAGGAGGAATCACTAGCAGTATAGACACCTTGACAATAACCTCCATGTCCGACAGATCTATTGGCTACATGGTTTTGTTTTAGGTCAAGTGAATGCTTGCACTAAACTCTTTCTGGCTCATTTGTCTATGCACAATGGGTAGATGGAACATGAGTTGGGCGACTGGGGGAAAGGAAACTTGAGAGAAAGGGAGGGGAGAAAAGGGTTTCAGGAGGACGAGGAGGATGAGGTGATGGCGGTGGAGGAGGACGAGAGGGAGAAAGAGAAATTTGAAGGTTCAGATGATGGGAATGCACTGCCATGATCAGTGTGCTGTGCCACTGAGAAACTTGAGATGCTAGGAGATACGATTGGATGCTAGAGTTTCCCGCAAAGAGCCCCCTGCACGGCAGAAAAATCGAGGGAGGAGGGGAGGGAGGCTAGCAGGGTGGAGGTATTATTACGTTAAGATATCAGATCCAGGGAATCATCATCTTTATATCAGTTGCATAACACTTTTGGTGCCAGTGCAGAAAGGTAGAAAAAAAAACCGGTGAGATTGAAAAATGAGAGACAGGGACTGTAGAGGAAGTAAAGAGATGGAACAAACTGAGGAAGGGAAAGTGTTAGAGTTAATGGAAAGAAACAGCAGGAGGACAGAGGTTAGAAGGGAAAGTCAATGAGAAAGTAGAAGATCTTTTGAGGTAGAGGGGAGTTTTATAACCTCTCATCATACCAGACTCCTTGTGTTCTGAGGAGGCCCAGATGAATTATTCAGGTCCTGGCTGGTTGATCTCCTCTGGGATCAACGCTCACTCTCCTTGAACGTTAGAGCACCACTTGACGGTAAATGCTCACTGGGACAAACAAGAGGTCCTTAAAAAAGACCCATGCACTTAACCCACACTACAACCCCCCCCCCCCCCCCCCCCCCCCCCCCCCCCCTACACTCAACCCCCTCATCCTTCCCAAGATCAATACAAAGCCAGTGCCAGATGTTGCACAATACCACACTGGGGAAGGATGGTTTCTAACCTGGAACCTCCAGATGAAGTTGTGCTCCTGCATTTATAAATGTACTCACAGGCAGGCCAAAAGATTGTAGGGAGTGAATATATTGCCGAGAGAGAGTGGAGTGGCTTGTCTGAAACGTCCACGTCATGTTTTTTAACCATGTACATTTATAAAGAACCACAGTGATTTACAGAGTGTTGTTCTAAGGGGATTTTACAAAGCCTATTCCCAGAGCATCAGACTCTCATTGCTGACAGGGCAAGAAGTGCGATGCTTTGAGTTCAGGCTGCAATTTTTCTTCTGAGGGCTAATGCTGCCATCTTCAGGTCATTCTCAGCTATTAAAAAGAGGCAATCTAGTTACAATATTGCCAAACTACTGTATATGGATGATAATCCAAGTGGAACTTATCACTGTAAAGGTAACTGATCAGTTCTGAAGATACCGGGGAATTAATACATTAGCACATTTAATAAAAACCTGACTTGCTGCTGCACACAAAGACTCATCTTACTTACCTGGCAGGGGATACCATGATCAAGAAGGTGGTTCACCCATGGCGAGGCCTGGCCATTGCACTCCGGCGGGGCTGACCTATGCGAATTCCCCAAATGTGGGAATCTCGACTGCATAATTTGTAGTGGGGGACTGCGTTCGCGCTCTCCCCTGATATTTTTTCTTTGAATTGCCCCCCAGGGACAAATAAAGTTTTTTGAATTGAATTGAATTGAATCTTGCTCCAAATCTGACAATTAAAGGTTTAAATTTCTGCTTGATTTATTTCATTTCTTGTATATTGTATTCTTTGTATTTTCTTTAATCTTGAATGGTTTCTTATTTCACTGTCCATCCTTTTTGTTACTGTATTTAATTTTCACAGATTTTAACTTCTTGTTTTCTGTTGTAAACATTTTTGCCCTACATTTTGTATTATAGATTTGAAATTCATGAAGTTTATATTCACAATTACCATCACCGTTACAGCTTTTATAATTGAATTGCCACTTGTATTGTATGCCCCTATTTGTATAATATTCATTTTCAAAATCATTATCCCCCCAAAATACTAAAAACTCTGCAGTTGAGCCTGTGCATAATGTCGGTGAGCACCACCAGCTGTGTTAACAGCTGAATATTTCTGCTTTTGTCATAAGGTTTGTGAAAGACTGAGGCGCAAGTTTTGGGAATCAAGAGAAACAAGAAAATGTTAAGTTCAGAATTTAAAAAAAGATTTGCAAATGAGCATCATTTTGCACCGTTATTATTATTATGACCCTATTTGTGGACAGAAAGTTGGTACAACTGGGAAAGATTATAAAATAAACAAAAACACAAAAGCTTGAAGACAAAAATGATAAATAAATTAACTTTGGAATATAGTTATCTTTATCTATCTAAAATCTGGACAAATAATACAAACAGAAAAAACAATACATACATACAATAAAATCTAAAAGTAAAATAAGTATTTTCTTATCAGATGTTCTCATGAAATGAGGATTTCGAATAATGTAGCAAACATAAGTAAAAGTAATTGCTCAGGTTATAGAAATGTCGGCTTTAACTCCCATAATCCCCCCAGAAGCCTTGCAAGGTTAAAGAGTTGTTCCAGTGTCTCACAGCAAGGACTGAATCTGCATTGTTCCTACTTTATCCAAGGCTGGACAAATCTGCCGGACCCCCCTTGGCCTCTGGAAGAGTTTGATTGGTTCTGGGGAAGACTTTCTTAAATCTCTGGCAGAGGTTTCAGAGGTAGTCAAGAAGCTCTTCAGTGGAAAGGTGTGGACGAGGTTTGCCCTGAGTTGCTCAAGGCTCACAGCTGATATGCTTCTTCAATGTTGCATGAAGGTCTGAGACTGTGCCTGGTAATGGCAGATTGGGGTGGTGGTTCCCTTTTTTTTTTTAAAGGACAGCAGTAGGTGTGATCTAACTATGCTCTAATATCACTCAACTCAGCCTCCTGGAGAAAATATACTACTAAACGAAGAAAATAAGATGAAATGCCGTTCTCTTTGGAGAAAAGAAATAACTTGTTCAGTGCTGCTGGTCACACCTAAGGCAATATTACTCAACCAAACATGGTAAAAGTATAAAGTGACCAGGACAAATGTTTCTTTTTTTTTTAAATACACACGCATGGCCAACTTTCTCCATCAGTGGAGAAGTGTAGTTGGATAGAAACCCAAACAGCTTTTCTTTTGTAGCTGCAGCCTTATATGTCCCTTGTCATTTGTCGTAGCTCTGCCTCACACCAGCATCTCCCACTTCCACAATTCCACTTAACCCTTCCACTTATACTGGTCACTACAGTGGACATATTCAAAAGCAGTTTTCTCCTAAATGCACAGTTTTTAATGGAATGGTTTCACACCAGCCAGTGGACTTTAACAAGTCAGCCCATGCACTGTCATCCATTGGCCAGCAGTTGTTAGTGTACCAAAAAAAGTCTTCAAAATCAAGATGGCTGATGTCACTCACAAATGCCATATGGTTCAGGAATATACTACAAATCATATTATTCTAGAAGACCCTTGCAGGTGATATGTTTTAAAACATCAAGTAACAGGTAATAAACAATGTAATTGTGGAAAGTTCCAAATATTGATTTAAGTTTTGGAGAAAATCACGATTGATCAGCTTTCCACTAAATTGAACATGATGCTATATTTCAATGACAATACTGAGACTTTGCTGATCATGAAAATACCTGATGTGGAGATATTTTTGGCTACTCTTCATCAATTATTTTTCTCCCATTAAATGTCTGCTGTTGTGCTGTTGAAGAAACCTTCAGGCAAAAAAACTGAGCAGGTAGTTTAAGCTCATCAAAGACGGTCATCCTTCAAAACTTCAATTTAAATGGTTCTCACCTCCCCAGTGGACATGTGAAAACTGAAAATGTGTTTTTTAAAGAAAATAAATCAGTTATTTTGTTTATGCACTACAACATAAATAAATACATGTATTTTTTTTTTTTTGTTGGGGGGGGGGGGGGGGGGGGGGGCGCGCTATAATAGCGTTGGATGATGTCTCTGGTGGACATTTCTGTAACTTCTTCAGAATTATTAATACTTAAAAATAAAAAATTATGTCACATTGCATGTCCTCAGAAGTAAGAAAAACCTACCTGATTTTATAATTCATGCATGAAAGGGTTAAATTATGTCAGTATATAAGCAGTCTGAGTTTGCTGACTTGTTGCTTTCCCTGCTTTGTTGACTTTTACATGGTGGTTTTGTCATTGCTATAGAGCAATCATTTTTTGGAGCACGCCACATCGAGCTATTGAGATTGCGCAACCCGTGACACTTAAGAGGTTAAGACCACTCTCGTCTTTAAGTCATAAAGAGCATTAGTACTATTTTGTCACTGTCATGCCTCATGTCCGCTTCAAGCTGTGTCATGCAGATGAGGGTTTTCTGCTGTCTGTAAGGTGGAACAAGACATCATATTTTGAAGGTGTAAAAACCCAACTTGTTTTGTTTATTTGCTTATGCATGGAGCAGCTCAGCATCAGCATGTTTTAACACAGTTCAGACTGAGGGCGGGAACAGGCTTCAGTCACCTGGATCTTACTGTCCCTGTAGTGGAGTGAGTGTGGTTATTTTGCATCCTTTGTTTTCCTACACAGAGCACAACCTTACTTCTTTCGTTGCAGTGTGTACAAGGTCTGTGTGTGTGTGTGTGTGTGTGTGTGTGTGTGGTGAGTAACTAACACCCTACCCCCACATCACTTTTAAATATAAATGTAATATTAAGTGCTCTTGGTTGGCCACAATCTTTTTTAATTAATCAAGCAAGCTTATAGACAACACTAATAGAGTGTATTTTTGACACACTGTTTGAAATAAAGTATTGTACATTTTAACTACTTCATGATAGTGCTGTTTTAAAAAAACAGCAAACTTTGTTTTCTGACCTGACTTTTACAATACTACTTCCTAGTGAGTTCAGGGGACGCTAAAGGGATAGTTTCACTCCAGGCTTGAGCTAATTAGGCCTTGCTTTTGGCCCGGTAACATTTGGGATTACACATTATGTTACATTGATTAAAACATTAACATCTCTTATTGCACCTGAGGTTACTGCACACATATTTTGTACATTATATAATTACATATATAATATATATATATATATATATATATATATATATAATTGTTTTTTGTTTTTAAGGTTAATATTGCACACTTGTACTGCACTGTGAGGTGGTCAGCTGTCCATTTAGTCTGTGAGGTGTGGGGTATATGGGGGGTATATATAGTGTCAACAAAGTTCTTACTGTAGGCCTTTTCCGCCTGCATCTGAGAAAACTGTATCTGCTGCCAGACATAAGTAACATGACCTCTTTTGACAGGGAATGACAAGTATCAGCCAGATTAGATTGGAACCTTGAGAACAATGGTTCAAGCTGTGCCTGTACATTTTCTTTACACCTTGACACTACTATAAAGTATTGTTGCAATCGAGTCACCGAAACTCAACTTTAAGTTAAGTCTTGAGTCCCCAGTGTTCAAGTCCGAGTTACCAAAGAAGACTTTGAGTCATGTCCGGGTCAGGTCCCCATTACCTGAGCCCAACAAACCTTCAGTACAGTAGCATCACACATCATCCAAGATTGAACATGTTATTTTTGTGCACTTGCACTCAAAATATCAATGGAGCAGTAATGTATGGAGTTAGATCAGTCTCAATATTCACAAATGCACACAGAAGGATTCACAAATGTATTTCAATGCACACACAAATATATTTAATTCTATATAAATGTAAAACAAATCCACAAATAAAAAAAATAAATTCACAAATGTATTTCTGATTCACACACACATATTTATAGTTTTATATATATGTAATAGAAATCCACAAATACACAAAGATTCACAAATGCATTTTTTTCAGGAGGGAAATGTCTGTAGCCAATCAGATGTCTCCTTTCTATTCAGCCAATCACAGTAGCGTAGATTTAAGGGTATGTTTTAATGTGATCACTTCAGCGTTGCATCTGCGCAGACAGTGATTAGCCTAGCTATCAGACAATCTGATTAAGTCATCTTTAATCTGACCAGCACAAATAGTCTCTGTGATTGTCGTTCTATATATTTATATAGAATGAAATATATTTGTGTGTGCATTAAAATACATCGTGTGCGTTTGTGAATATTGAAACTGATCTAACTCCATAGTAATGTTACGTATCTTATCTATAAAAAGGCACCAATTGGTAGAGTCACTTGAGGCTAACTTCACCGTTAGCTAGCCGTTAGATAACAGTTAGGTTATCAACTGTCCAAGTAACTTTAGCATCTCACATAGCTTTCTGGGAGCACTCTAAAAAGTTGGAGGTTGTCGTCATCTTGTCCTTGATGGTTCTTTCACAAACATGTTACCATGCACTTGTTTGCAGTTGCTGTCAGGTTTTTGAAAGCAAGAGACACAATTCACAGCACCTATTTATGCATCCTCAAGGAAGTGAGCCAAGCCAGTGGACAACAAAGGAAGTAAGGAGAGATTCAATTAAAACAGTTTACAATAGTGTAGCAGCAAACGTAAAAGGTTATAAAAGATCAGGCTTCAGGCAAATTAACATTTTTATACGTTCACAACTATCTGAAGTTAGGTAGTTGCAGACTTAATACAGTCATCTGATGCTTGCAAAAATAAAAGTTATCAACATTTAAACTTTTTAGCCTTCCATAAAACAGCTTATATTTTTAAGTGGGACATTTATGGCTGAAGTAGCTTTCATGTCGGTACTGTCATGTCCAGCTCTGCTTCTTAACATTTATAAAAAAAAGTATTTCCTGTTTTATTTTTGTGTTACTTACTTCTCCTCTCATTTCAGACCCTTCACTTCCTGCCCTCATGTGTTTCCTGCCTGTGTGATTGTCTACCCTGCCCTGATTGTCTCCATCTCATTGTCTCCCACTCTCTTTAGTATTTAGTCTGAGTCTTCCCTCCCTTCTGTGCCAGTTCGTCTTCTTCCTTTGAGTCAATACCAGCATTATCTCCTAGTGTGTTACTTCCCTGTTATTTGTTTTATCTTTGCTGTTTTTTGGATTTGATTCTGCCTGCCTCCCTTTGGGATTTTGTCTGCTGTTCTTGCTCATCTAAAGACTGTTTTTCTTAACCTTGAGACTTAGAGTATTGTCTGACTTGTGAGTCCATATCCATTGCTTTTTGGTTGTTACAGGTACTCAATCTCCTGCTTCTTAAAACAACAGGCCATGCCACATTTTGCATCAGTATACTTCAAACCTATCATTTAAGCAACAATCTGAAAGATTCCATTCTTCAAAATAAAGTTTACTTGTATTAATATATATTTTAAAGGTATTATGTCAGCTGTCTTACAGTTACTAAAGTTATAAAAACAGGACTGTTATGGATTTAGTTCTCTATTACTGATACTGGTTTTTTGTTTTGTAGGACCCTATCCATAATCAATAAAATGAATATTATCCATTTGAGCAGCTACATGTCTGCATGTGTGAATGTTTGTACGTGCATCTGTATGTTCCTGTGTGTGTGTGTGTGTGTGTGTGTGTGTGTGTGTGCATCCTCTATCTCCACATCCTGCTCGGTCTCTGCATCGGTCAAGTATCATCTCTCAGCAGAGTTTGCGGGTAACACAACACTGGAGGAAAATGAAATGCAGCGCAGACAATCCCCTCTGCAGAGCCTGCCTCTGATCTCTACCTCAGACCAAACACTTCAGCCGGCTGTGTCCAGAGCCTCTCCTTTATCTCACTGCTGCTGCCTCTTTGTCTGATTGTCTCAAGCTGATTTCTCCTCCTGAAGCCGAGGGCCAATCAGACTTATGCTCACATGCACATGGGCAGATGGGTCAAAAGAGGGTTTTTTTTTTTTTGGGACATGTATTTGGACCAAGAGGTAATTTCATTGGTTGAGTTAAACCCGAGTGGGTGGAGCTAAAGAGCTATCTGATATTTTATAAGCACAGGCTGAATAAATGGCAAAGAAAAATAAATTGATTTACAATTTCTCTCCTTCCATTATGACATTCATGATCATGTAAATGTCAGCAGCATGAACACCAATATGACTTCGTCAAACATAGAGGTTGTCTTTTTGATACATCAATATACAGTTTCTAGTGACATGGCTCTATAAATGGCAATGCAAGTCTAAGAGTCCAGGTCGACATGTACACCACTTTGATCCAGACTGAAATAACCAAAAAATGATTCTCTTCCAGTGGATGAACCCCAAGGACTGTGAAATTTACTCTAGAGTCAGAATTTGAGATATTTGTGAATAACTATCTTTAGTGAATGAATTGACATTTGGTACAGATGGAAAACTTGCCTGTCAAAGAATTCTATCATGCACCCGGCCGGCACAAAGCCTCTTGGTGCCCAGACAGGGGTGTGTCCAGAGGTGTGTCCAGGGGTGGCATGCCCCCCCCCCCCCCCCCCCCCCCCCCCCCCCCCCTCCAGTCAACTATCTTGGTGGTGCAAACGGCTGCTTGTAGTTTCTATGCATTTAAATGTAGCACCTTTTTTGTTAGTATTTTGAATTGTAGAAAAACACTTTACACATCTATTTCACCAGACAGATGGAAAGTAGAGGAATAAGTCCACATACAATTGCAAGAAAACTCCTACAGAAAAAAAGATGCAAAGAAGTATTTATTGTTTTCTTTACTTACAGTATACATTGCTAATAAATGTAATTTTGATATATATTTTTAAGAACTATAAATTGTGAATGTCAATGTTATTACTCTATTTAGTTACTTTTCTAATTCAATTATGCACAGGAGATGCTTTTCAATTGTATGTTTGTGTGCACAAACTTCGTGCCAACCCTACATATTTCAGTGCCCCAGTCAGACCACTCAAATCCAAAAAATCTGAAGCCAAGTTAACAGAACAAGAGTCTTTTCACCTGACACAGATGCCGTTTTTATGAAAATCAGAGGTCTATTGCACTGTATGTTCCCGCTATATGAAGGACACATCCCAAAGATGAGAGAGCAGAGGCCAATCTGGTGATGTCACAATAAGAGGAAATGTTCACCACTACCTCTTAGATGTCTGCTTTGCCTCAAGTAGAATCCTGCTTGAGCCACACATGGCCATAACTCTTGCTAAGACCGGCACAAAGCTCTCCAGCATATGCCCTCACTCATGAGGGCATATGTACATGCAGAAACATGCACAGAAGCACAAACTCACACGCTCTCATGCAACAGAGACTCAGATTTATAATAATTATTTTACATAACTTTTTATTTTACATAGCCTGCTTATATTCCTACAGACTCTCCAGTGTCCATTACAGAACATTAAGGAGTATAACAATGGTTTCCAGCCGAGAAAAAGTTTGTTTGATGTTAAGCATGCGTAACAGTAGTTAACATATCCTGTCCAATCCTGTAGACATGTCTGGAGATTTTAATAATTAGGCCAATGAGGATATGATTTTGTGCCTCATGGGGGAATGTACACCGTGTCTCTCCTAATTTGGAAAGGCACAGATGTTTCTGATGTTGTAGGAATGCTTCAGCGAATATTACTCCATTCCGCCGTCAACATATTTCATACAGTGTCCT
Organism: Labrus mixtus; assembly: GCF_963584025.1. Classification (NCBI taxonomy): domain Eukaryota; kingdom Metazoa; phylum Chordata; class Actinopteri; order Labriformes; family Labridae; genus Labrus; species Labrus mixtus. Next base: position 28,141,548 of record NC_083622.1, read on the forward strand.
GTGTGTGTTCTCCGAATTTAGAGGCACAATGAAAGGAGAGCAGTTACATTGGCCATCTGGAGCTCGGTATGTCAAAGACGAGAGACTGAAAGTCGCCATGTAAATATCGATGCAACAGCCTGCAGGTGCACATGGATATCCAGGCTTTTAAAGGGAATGAGAGCTTACACTGTGATTGGTTTGATTCATGTTTTGCCCAGTACAAACCTATGTATAATCAAACAACTTAATATAACCTCTTTGCACTGAATAACTCGCAAAATCTAGTCAGACACAACCCCAAAACCACTTTTTAGACGATGCGCTTCCTCAGACAAAAAGTGTCCGGGACCTTCAAATTGGGCCAAGAGTTTCCATTAATCAACACTCATTAAAGGGACTGGAACGACATTTGGTACAGAGATACATCACTCCCTTCGTTTTTTGGAGACTTTTATATCATTACAACTTTGTTGTTCCCTGTGTAGTTTACGTCCCACCATCAGGTCACATTTATAATTTTCCAATGCCCTGGTTTCTGCCAAATACTTGCAAAACTAATGACACTCTTCTTAGCAAACACATAACTAACATGGGAAAAATGGACCAAAAAAGCAATGTCCATACTCCAACCTGGAGGATATAATTGTACATTTTTTGTTAGCTAACGTTCACATCTGAATTATATTTGGGTCACTGACTATATGTGCTTGTTTTTCAGAAATGTTAAATGCCACTATCACAGTATGTAAAAAGTCTTTGCCATCCGTACACAATGAACAAAAGCTTGCCACGAATACAGAGGCTCCGTTTGTCAATGTATGCACACATGAAGCTCTTTAGTGGCAATTCACCGATGATAATTCAGCACACTTCCTTAATCTGCGTCGCTCTGTCTAAGTATAGCTTCCCAGAGCTTCATGCTCCATTGAGATTTAACTCCACCAATGAGGTGGGTGTCTTTGAAGACATGTCTATAGAGATGCAAACACACAGGAACACATCAAGTTTTTTTTTTAATTTCAGTATGAATTTCTCAGATTGCTCACCAGCCTTTCCATTCTCTTTTACTGTTCAGATGTTTTAGAGGCTTTCTTAGCTCACTGATGTCTTTCTAAGCCACACTCAAGCCCATTTTACAGAATTTACTGCAGCAACTAGAAAGCAGTCATTATTTACTGCAATTAGAGGTAAATGCATAGGCATAATGAGGGAACAAGCATACAAGAGGTCATGCATGATAAATAACTGCATTAGCAATTTGATACAAATTAGATCAATGGAGCCTAGAAAGACTGATTCTGATTTACAGCAGAAGGAGCTTAACGGCGAGGTGATCAAGGGGTGAAACAAGCCTGTGATTTGTGTCTGCAATCTGTCTACATTACCTGCATGTAAAGCATTCAGCTCATTGGAAATTATGAGAGGAACATTGTTGTTTAAGCATTGTTGTAACCACGTCAGTGTCAGAGGCCGTGCCCCTGCCATGTCAAAGCAGCCTGCTTTTAAATTCACTGTAGTGGATGATGAGAGGCTGAGAGAGACAGAGAGGGATGTAACTTGTATTGCCTTTCTGCAGAGGTTGAGTGGTTTTACAGTAAGAGTGATCCAACCGATCACCTCATTTCCTCTCTCATCTACCGTAACATCCAAAGCACTGATAGTTTATCCATCTGAGAAAGTGATTTCAAGGTGCCAAGTACAACACAGGAAATGGCCCGCCAGACGTTCCAGTGTCTGGTAATAGCGGGCCTGATTGCTGGCATCAGCAAGGTTGACCGGTGAACAAGTGACAAAGCAATTCTTAGGACGTTTTCAGTGTCAGCCATGCAGAACCCAGCTTACCAGAGACGTAAACCGATTTGACACGGAGTAGTGGTTGTGGTCCTTTCTTGTTAGAAGAGGATTTAGTTCAGTCTGGCTATGCAGAAAAAGGGAAAGTGCTGAACTACTGCTGAGGATTTGAGAATAGTTTGGCACAATAGACAGGAAAGGACATAACAACCCTGATGAATGTCTAATAATGGACATGGAATAATAAACTGAGTTGAGGGAAACACACACACACACGCAGAATTAGCTTCCCTTTCGTGAGCTTTAGTGTCATGTACAATTGAAACCTGGAAAAGGTCTCAGATGGAGACTTACAAGGATAATTCTGCAGTCTTTCCAGCTTTGTGGACTTCATTTACAATACAATGAGCTTTCCAAAAATCCAATATGCACACTGACTAAAAATATCCTGTCTGAGTTAGGCTGTGGAGGGAGCAATCAAACGTAGAGTCATATCCCCGAGGAGTTTGGCTTTAGTCTTCCTCTCCAAAAGAATCAATCAAAGTGGAATATTTTATTTTGACCTCACTGTCCACTGATGGAGGTCAAGCTCATCGCATATATACATTTATGTAATGTCTATAAAAAGAGAGGCAGCTCTTTCTAGTTTTTGTTAAAAGCCTTCGTGTGTGTTACCACGCTGCATGAAACACTGCCCAACTAAACTCCAGTGAACTTCATATTAGCTGCTGTTTTTTTTTTACTTTGGCATTTCTCAACACTGTATTCTTTGGATTTTGACCACTCTGAGGGTTGGAATGCTGGTTGACTGGTAAATTGAAAGACACATTTTCCAGGTCAACTCCCTCTTTTCCATGATGGTTTGGTAGATTAAAAAAAAAAGCCTCATGCTGGCGCTGTATCAACCTGTTGTCAGGACTAGCTTAACCATATTGAAATCTTAAACTCAAAGCTGAAACTAGCTCCCCACCAGGAGGGAGCACTTGATTTCTGCACTTGAAAATCAGATTTGTTCTTACTTTCAAAGAGACCCAAGTTAACTGTTTCCCTGCTCCTACCTGGTAGATAGCTGTAGTTTTATAACCACAGATGTGAGTAGTGGTGTTAATCTTTTCATTTCTTGGCCAGGTCTCCCTTGACAAAGAGATCTCTGAGCTTAATGGGACTAACCTGGATAAATAAAGGTTACATAAATGCATAAATTAATGTAACTGTAAGCAAGAAAGCAAACAAGCACATTTTCAAAAATCCTTAACTTTCCCTTTAAGTCATGCTCTATTTGTAGTGTCTCAGTGTTATGCACTTCTTGCTCTGCCTGTCTGCCTTCTCCAGAGACTTTTATTCCTCTCAGGGTTGCAAAGCCTATTTAGAGGATCTTTGTGCGCTCAATGTCATCACAAAAACAGTTTGAAATGAAATTTGAGGGTCAGCAGGTTTTTGATCTGAAGTGACACACAACACCTCTGCAAAGTCATCGAGACACACATGTACTCAGACACACACACACACACACACACACACACACACATGTGTATGGAGTATTATCATTGACATGGCAGAGGAGTGTTATAACACCGTTGGGAAATTAGCTGATGGCAGCAACTCAGCTGCTCCTCTGCCTTACCTGAAGGGATCGCCTTACAGAGGAGCCAAGCAAATATCAATAAGGGTGATTTAGCTGTGCACAGCTCAAGGATAAAGAGCTTATGCATGAAACCTCTGGAAATACACTTGAGCGTGGCGTGTAAAATGCTGTCGCTTCAAGCAAATCCCTGATTAAATCCCCCAAACACGTTTAGTTGGCTGTATTTGGGGAGGCCTGATGCTGGCTGTGAGGCACGGTGCCAACCATGGAGGAGGACAGAAAGAGAGAGAGGAGGGGGGGGGGGGGTTAAGAAGGAACATGGAGAGAGAGAGATGGGGAGGAAAAGTATGTTTCAAAAACATACAATGTAGTGCATTACGTCCTGCAGATGAGTGTGTTTGAAGTCTTCCCTTAGGCCTTTATGATCCTCTGTGTGTTACAAGTGTGTCTCTCTCACAGATGATGCCACTACTGAATGTGACTCTGACACTGAATGGAAACCACTGATGTACTGTATGTACCCTTTATACTACTCCAATTTCAACTCAATATTATGGCCCATTACAGCCTTTTTCATACATGCACTTGAAATGAAGTAGAGGTTTGCTCCTAAAATCTTCCTGAGTTGCCTGTTCTGTTCACATATGCACCACACAGTGGGAGACTTTCCCTGTCAGACAGAAGGGGTAAAGGGGGGGGGGGGTCTCTCAGGATGCAGGACATGACATTTAAATGGACAAGGCAGTAATGGCAGGTAAAGCAACAGAGTCTGGCATTTTAAAAATCGTGTTTTTTTTATTTATCCCGATGCTTTGTGGAATTGAATGCATTCACAGCATCAACGATTGAATGCTAAAGAAAAGAAAAAGCAAGCAGAAAAGAGTATGAAGCACAACACGATGGCACATCGCTTGATAAAAACGTCATCATGTGGAATTTTTGCCTTCTGCTTTTAAACATGGGCTCACCCTGACCTAACGCAGGAGATTTTACGTCAGGGCTGGCAGGACCAATTCTGGGTAAAGTCAGGGTGAAGCAATTGTTTTTTTGCGTTCAAACATAAAGCTCACCTCAAACATTTCAGGAAGTTTTCAGAAGTTTTGTGAACGCGTGAAAACCAATAGCTTATTTTTTTTGGGGGAAAAAGATGCATTTCTGTTGGCTGTCATTTAAGTGTTGGAGAAATAGAATTCTACATCAAATATTTGTGTGAGAGAAAAAGAGGGTGTCGCGCCTCGTTTTCACAGCCAACAGCACCACGAGAGCCCGCTTAATGAAATATCACTTTAACATCTGTAAAAGTGACTGTGGATTTACAGCTTCTGTGACGAGAACAGGACAACATTGCCTCATATGGATCATTAATTTTTTATAAGCTTTCCTGGAAATCACTTCATGTAGCATTTTATTGCCAATTCAGGAAGTAATTGCTGTTTTGCAGGGATGCAAACACTTGTCAGCTACAGTATGTGGTCATAGAAACAGAAAAGGAAAAGCTGCAGGAACACAAACTCGCTTTATCTCATCGCTGCGGTGGATGATTTTTAAAGGATAAAGCTGTCTGAATGCCTCATAGTGAGTCTCCAGTGAGTCAGTCCTTTCACTTGTAATAAACTTCTCCATCTGTCTTTTCACTGACTGACACATCAACAATATGGCCTTGGGATGTTTACCATAGAATAACCAGCCTACACATCTCATTAACAGAGGCTGACTCATGTCATTTTGAAACAGGGTCACGTGGCCTAGAAAATGAAAGGACAGGAAACCAAGGTATCAGTGACACTGCATAAGAATCACTCGCACTTGTCTCACAGAAAGCATCGTCTGCCTGTGCTTATGAATGCAGATTGGATTTGAATGATTATGATTTTTGGTTCATGCATGGTTAATGAGCCTTACATTGTACATACTGACATAAAAAGGGACTGTTGTTCAAGAGAAATCACATGGCATTCTTTATTCATTTCTGCAAAGCATTAACAACCATCAGGGAGAGAAAAAAAATGGTTAATTTAACAAGGATTTTGCTCCGACAGAAACGAAAATCTTCTTAAACCAAGAAAAGGAAGTTGGTCTCTGACTTACCCGGACACCGGGGCATTAGCATTTTTAGCAAGTCGGCACATGATAAACCCTTTCTCCTAAGCTTTTGGTGTCATCTGCGATGCTTTAGTCAGCCAATCACTATGATAACATCAAATAAAACATTCTAAAAAGACTGATACCACACTCTGAGAATGTAATTAGCTCTTTGAAGTATTGAAGGCTTAAGGTTTTGAAGTAGGGCAACTCTTTCATGTGCGATTAGATGTTCTTAAGTCCATCCTCAGGTAGAGAAAAAATAAATAAACTGAAAGGAGTGTCATAAGGAAAGGCTCATCTACCTTGAAATGTCACAGGCACTTGGCTGTGGTCTTCCAGGACCCTTTTCATATGCTTACAGAGTGAATTTAACAGTGTTGAGGAGGGCACTGACAAACTGCAGGGGAAAAGAAAGTCTCCTGTGGCAGAGGGGAGGTAAGGGGGGGGAGAGAAGAAGAGCAGAGGGGATCAAGTGAGAGCAGAGGAGGGTGCACGGTATCAGAGCTGTCGACTGCAGTCAAATTGCTCACTCCAATCAAACCGACGTGGAGCTTTGGCTCAGATGCACGAGGCTGGGCTTACTGGCTTACCTCAGCACTGCACCAGAGAGGGACTGTCACTGGATATTACCATGTGGACCACTGAGCTGATTCCCCCCCGCATCACAGTGGACAGGGGCAGCTTTATATCCATCCTTACTTCCACTCTCTTGCCCTGGGGACACACACACAACCCTCACTTCCTGAACTGTGTCTGTGCACAATTTCGCTGTTGGAGACACTCGCATTAAATATGAATAGCCTTAATAATAAATGGAAGCTCTGGAAGCAGATTGCATCCTGGGTACAAAAAAAAGCGTTCCAGTGTTGTGACACAAAGCTTTGAACATTTGTGGCCAATTTTATGGTTTAAAATCATTGGGGGACAATCTGATATAGCTCGTGCTAACTTTGCAATGAAATGCTTTTAGTGTCCTTTTTGCACTCTATGTGGCTATATGAGATGGCATCCAGGCTATTCCTAGTTTGAGAGCAACAATGTTGCACATTTTGAATGATAGAACACTGTTTTAAGCTACAATATGTTAGAGAATGTGTGTGAATGGCATTATTTCCTCTGTAATACAAAAAAAGGTTCATATTCAAAGCAGCATTTTAAGCCAGTGTTTCCTCAACGTCCTCCTCCAGGGACAAGTTATGCGCAGAGGAATGGCTGGGACTGGATCTAGTTTTCAGGCTGATAGAGCCATACTGTTTGGCTGACCGCTTGGTGTAAGCGATCACCTTTCTCCTGTACATCTCGCCTTTCCACATGGAGATCATCAGCAGTGTGGAGAGTACCACGCCGCCCAGCGTGAGAAGGCACAGTCCCGCTATGACGCACCGATCCAGGTGGGCACCTATCCGCGCGCTTTCCATCTCCAGCCTCTCCATCTCCCTCGCTGACACGCTGTCACGATCCACCTCCACATCACGTGGTACGGCGTAGGAGATGATCACCAAGGAGATTCCGGTGACTAAAAACGTAACTGCACTGATAAAGCCGTAGTCTATTGAAGACCCGGAGCCCTCCCCAAAGGAGAGATCATCTTCGGACATAAAGGAAAACTCCGGTAAAGTCTCCGAACAAGGCTCGCCATTGCGCATAGGCCTGAGAGTACTTTTACAACTAGTCTCTGGGCTGGCCAGTCTCAAGTTAACATTCTCATCTACATAGGTAAAAGATGTCTCTAATTCCTCGTCGCAACAAACCCGGACTTTTTCCTCACCAAGTTGACCGAGTTTAACCTCCGCGCCCCCTTTGCGCGGCGCCGTCCTTGGTGCTGAACGACACCGGTCATGGCAGCTGCGGGCAGGGTTACAGTAGCCCTCCCCCGGGGGTGCTCCTCCTGTTGATCCGCCCGATTTGCGTGCATGGAGCGAGACTGGAACCCGGTCGAGGGCGTCATGTTGATCGGGCTGATTGACTCCCTCATCTCCGGGAAGCAGCTTTGGAGAAGCCATTCGTGTTTCACCCCCGGCTGGTTCACTCTGAGCCTTCCTCCCACGGCGTTTTCACTCCACTGCATCCCTAATAAGAGGACCCACATCAGCTTTAAGTTAAAGGGTGCATGTTAATCACCCTCAATTGTAAAAAAAAAAAAAAAGAAAAGAAAAAGAAAAGTGAAACCTTATAATTACAGTGCGCAATTGGAACGGTGCGCAACTACACATAGGTTACCGTAATATAGTCAACATAGAGACCACTTAAATCAGGACACTTTAAAGTTGATCATATTGTTTAGGAAAAATCCGCGGACCTTTGTCCAAAGGCGCTTATAGTGGCTGTGATTAGCCAAATACCTCCATATCCAATTAGCGAAGCAATCCACGTATTAACCGAGATTAAGCTACATTCTTGTTTGAAATGGATACGACCTTCTGAACAGATACAAAAGCAACGCTATTTTAAAACTAAATAACACATAAAATACAGCTACACAACCAGTCACTCTTATTCCAAGTAAATCCATCACGAAATACTCTCATACTAAAGCTGGTTAATGCAAAATACATTCAGTAGCCTACTACCATAATATGCGTGGTAATACCCCTGCACTTTATTTGAATCCAGCAGAATATGTAAAAATGCTGCTCTGCATTAGGGTGGATCAGTCATGCACAGAATCCGGTATTATTTTCCCTCCTCAGACACACAAATCAAGAAACACACTCACCGCGTTACTTCAGCATCCCTTCCGCCTTCTCCTCTTTACAGACACTACTGCGGGAAAGGGCACATAACGAGGACAGATATGAAGCTTTATCATTGAATATGCCCTGAATAGATCCTCTCTCTGCTCGGTGCTGTGGCGGCAGGCTGCACGGAGAGGAGCTCTCCGTTAGTCCCTCCCACACACACACACACACACACACACACACACACACACACACACACACACACACACACACACACACACACACACACAGAGCATCAGCTGCTCGCGCTGTAGTGCTGAAAGGAGCGCCGCGCTATCTGTGAGCCGATTGAATCACCCCCAGTCAGTCAACACACACACACACACACACACACACACACACACACACACACGAGAGGATCGGATCTGAAGGGCTGTGCTGAGGGCGAACCCTGGGAACTGACCATCGTATTTTACTGTCTTGCATTGCACTTTGGGGAAACATTTGGGGAGAATCTGATACCACAGATATGTATTGTAAGGCTAAGGAGTGGCTATAAGAGATAAAAATACCACCAAGAACTGAATGGTGGCAAATAAGTCTCCATGGGAGACTTCAAAAGGGAGCTTAGGTGCTATAAAGTCAATACTGACCACTATAAACACATTTGAAATACCTAAAGGGAACTTAAAGATTAATAAATGATGCCTGAGATGCAAACTATGAACAGTTAAGCACCATACATTCAATAATTAACATCCACAAGCTACAGCATTGACACTCTAAAACTGTTTCAGTGGTATCAGAGCAACATACAAGATTTATAGTTTGACATCTGTGCAGAAGGTTATTGACATACAAGCAACAGTCTGCACTGTATGTTTTCAGCTCATGCCATCATCATATCAGAACAATCTTTCCAGCGGTGCAGCTGTGCAAACAACACTGTTAAGCTGCATGTATCATGCACCATCTGTTCTCCTACGCTCTCTCAGAAGATTACTGGTGACTATGTCAAAGCCATCTTAATCCACACATCATGTGTTCTGTGACTTCATGTATATCTTTTGGGAGTGCGTTTTTCATTCATGCCACTTCATCAGAAGTCTATGTGTCCTGGTTGCATCTATAAGGATGCAATGATAAACAATTAATGCAGCTAATGGCTTTCTTAAAGTGTGACGAGATGTTTGGTGCATGTCAGAAATCCTACATTACACTTAATATTAATTTGCTGACCGTCCCACCTCATGTAGCACAGCCAGGCAGCAGCTATAAATACAGTGGCCACTTTGCCTGTAGTCCTGGTGGCTGGTTGAATGCGGCTCTGGCTCATTTCCCAACAAGACTCCATTTAACAGATGAGAAAAGAGAAAGGGAGGAGGAGGGAGAGGGAGAGAGAAAGTACAATAGGGATTCAGAGACAAAGATTTACTACACTCCTTTTGTTCCAAAAATGTGTTTTGCATAGTGTGGGGATCAGCATGTTTGATGTAGGTTCGGTCAGATTTGGACAACTTTAGCAAGTCTCAGGCAGAAAGATAGAGAGATGGAGCTTAAACTGACTGGGCGCTTGTGTGAGAGGATTACAACAGCCAACAATCAGATGCTATCTGTCTGCAACAGTGCACCACTTTTCCTTCTGGCAAGGACATCAGGCCGGTTAGAGGAGGGGGCTGCAGGGGAATCTGCACTTCCAAAGGCTATAAATCTTCAAAGTGTCTCTTCTGCCACAGGCACAGAGAATAAAGATTATGGAACATTGGTGTACCACTCGTTTTTTTGTTTTTTTTTGCTTAAGCAAGATATAAAAAGGTGATAGAGGAGGGGGAAGGTTGAGATCACTAAAGCAGTGTGTGTGTGGGTCTGTGAATTATGAATTGAATTAATGAATGATGGAGTGAGTTCTCTTCACCTGCAGCTGCTCCAGGAGCTGGTCAGTGTCCCACTTTAGCAGAGTGAGGAGACTATATGAATGAGCAGAAGTGTATGAACAGGCTTCTGCTGCTCAGACAAGCTCAGAGGACCTCCTGTGCCCCAGGTCATATCAAGTTCAGACTCAAAAATGCATACACCATCAAATTCGGTTGTGAAAAAACACAGAGAAGCTTTTAAAAATCCTCATGTGTTAATACATATTTTAAAAAATTACTACCGTTTGTTATCAAGAAAAGTTGCATTAATGCAGTGGATACTGTGGGGGGCCGCAGGCGGGTGGCACGGAAAAGGGTGTGTACAGAGGCGCACAGGATGGTCTTAAATCCCAGCACAAGCATTACCCCATAACCTCAGTTGGAGGTCATGTCCTGGTTTGTTTAAGCTTGAATTTGATAAAATGTAAAATAGAAAACCAACCTTCTGAGAGATCCTTTACACTCTCGGATAAAAGTAGACAGAGACAGCCAACATGAGGTTCAAACTAAGGCCTGATTGCATTTAATTTTAAAAGGCAGAGAAGCCTGATGTGTGAAAAGGTGTGTAAAATTCTAAACTGAAATACAATTTAAATGTATTTGTTGATGTAATGAATATATAAGCCAGAGTAAAAAAGAGTGATCTGTAAAATAACTCTTTCCACGAAGTAACACTATTGGATTTATGCCTTTTTGGCAATGTTACAGTTTCCCTTGGTAACATCACAAAGGGCAGTAACCCCTCCCCCAGGTGGGTGACACTCCCTCAGCTAGGTGTTTCTTCTTACCTCTGAGTCTGGAGTGAGAGAGCCAGAGCCACCCAATAGTCGAACACAGCTCATTTACATATTTAAAGGTACAGACACAGAAACAGCCTGTTCTGAGCAGGGCTGAAATAGAGAGGTTTATAGGCATGATCAAATACAGGATCAGACTTGCTTTTTAGAAAGAAACTTCACAGACATGTTTTGGGGAGCTCTGAGACTTATTTAAACTGGTTGAAAAGTAGGAGAATATGTGACCTTGAAACGATTACTGCAATCCCTGAAGAAACCCATGAAAGACAAACACTGGTCGGAAACTGTTTAATAGCAAGTCCCAAAAACAAAATGTTATACTCTATGGCTATTCTATCATGAAAGCTGTACTGAGGGGGTATTTTTGTATTGCTTAATGTTGTGCATAATTAGGGAGCTAGCCAGACTGAGTGTCTGCTGGGAGCTGCAAGTGGCCTGCTTGGTGTCATCTCAGCCAATTCAGTCACAAGGCTAAACCAGCTGTGTTTGTGTTGAAGATGCTGTTTGGAGAATTTTTCACGCAAATATCTGACAAAAAAAAAAACATGTCTTACTGATCAGGTTTTTTGTGCTAACAGACTGTCAGAGGTCTTCTCCAGTTTTATTCACACTTATTATATCATTGTCTGCGCTCACTATACCTGGCTTGTTAACTTGTAAAGAACTACATTCATTTTGTGTGATGACTTGTTTCTGGGAGTCAGAATTGCTGTTTCCACGTAGAGTCGATGGCAAACTATAGAGATGAACATAGACTATATAAAACATTGATGTAGTCTTAGTGAAGTCACCCGTTAGATTCTAAAGCGGATTTTTTAAGGCCATGTGGGAATTGCTGTCTGAAACTGGGCTTTTGTCAACTTTGTAACAGACAAAGAGACAGGGCTAAGGCAGACCTTTAACCCTCTGGCAGACAGCTTCAGCCGCCTGTCAGTCAGATAAGCCTCCGCCTAATTCTGCTTAACTCTTAGCCTTAACCCCCAACCTTCAGTGAGGTGATCTGGCACTACAACCACCCGACATCCCTGACGCCCAGCCACTAATATCGGACTGTATCGTCCCTCAACCGCCGCCTGACGCCAAGCCACCACCATCGGACTGTGTTGTCCCCACAACCATCGCCGTCCTCATTCATGCACGGCCTGCTCCGACCCTACCTTAGGGGCAAGGATGTGTGGACAACAGGAAGGTGAGGAATATAAATCCTGCCTGCATATTATCCCATATGCTAAAGCGTCTTGAAATAACAATTTTTATTAATTGACCCTATACAAATAATGATTGATTGATTGATTGATTGATTGATTGATTGATTGATTGATTGATTGATTGATTGATTGATCAATGACATCAAAACAGATGAGTTATAAAACAAAGTCATCCCCTGTAGTATGTACCAATAAAGACATGATCTATTGATAATTATTGTTTTGATTGTGATCTTCCAAGGCTATGCAGATGTAAATTAGATGACTGATACAAGGCATGAAATGACAACCTCTCTAGAAATAAATAACCAAATTTGTTTTTAAAGCAGACTATAATAATATTTATTTCTGCTGGGCATTTTAATATTGGAGTTAATGGGACGTCCGGGCTTTTCCAGCCAGCCTCAAGTAGAAACTTGATGGACTGCTTTTCTTTTTACTCTACCACATTTTGCTTCATTTTTCAACACTGGCGGTCCACTTGATTCCAAGTTAACAAGGTCTTCTAAATGACTTGGTTAGTGCAGATCAACTGTGCAAGTAGCAAGTTGGCTACGGTCCCAAAAGTACTTTTAAATGATTTTGACTATTGAACAAGAACTCTGATTTAACTACAAATAGACTACTATTCTGTTGGAAGCACAGTGCACAGTTAACTTACTACTTAGCAAATAAAATAGCCTAAAGCATTGACTCTAGGTCTCCCTCCACACTCTATTGGTAAATGGTAAATGGACTTGAACTTGTATAGTGCTTTTCTAGTCTTCTGACTACTCAAAGCGCTTTTACACTGCATGTCACACCTACAAATTCACACACTGATGGTAGAGGTTGCTATGTAGTGAGACCATAAGAAGAAACTAATCCCATTCATACGCATTCATAAGCGGGAGCAATTCGGGGTTAAGTGTCTTGCCCAAGGACACATCGGACATGTTGCTGCAGGAGCTGGGGATCAAACCCTAGACCTTCCGGTTGAGAGATGACAACTCTACCAACTGAGCCACAGCCGCCCCTATTCAAAAGATGGTCACTATTGGCTGCTAAAAACATGGAGATGGCCACAGTGTTTAACTGTATGCTTCATGAAGGCTGTCCTCAAACTAGCCAGACATCACAATGACTACTTCCAAATGTATACTGCCAGTTGTTGCAAACCTGTAGGGTTGCATAATGGAAATATTTGCATTATTTAATTTGGAAGCTTTATTATACATGGATAGAAGAGGGCATGTATATCAAATTTAACTTTCAGCATTCTGGGGTCTCTGACAGGGTAGTGGGCCAACACAGCAGGGGGCTGTAGATTATTAATAAGTAGCTGTAACACAGTCCCCTGACTTTGTTTTGGAAGCTGGCACGCAAACCCTCCAGTAGCTCTTAAAAAATCCAGGCAGGAGAGAGCACGCAGGACAGCAAGGGGAACATGAGAAAGTCTCACTGGGGTGTAGTGTGAGGCTGTTTTTCTCTCTCTTCTTTTTTGACAGGGAGTGTGTGGCATTGGAGGCAGACACTTTTATGAAATATTTAGTGCATGGAACTTCAAGTTAATTTACAGAGGCTTTCCTAATTGAAGTGGTGTGGCTGGCCAACACAGACACGGTGGGATAATGGAAGGACAATAATGGCTTTTCTAGTGCTTTATGTGTGGGTGGATGGGTAGGTGGGTAGGTGGGTGGGTGGGTGGGTGTGGGCGAGGGTTAGGCAAAGATTTATGTCTCATCTATAGATAAGGCATCACATAAAAGAAAAAAATCTTGTGGTGATTAAGTAATCTAACTGGGATAATTAATTCTGCCATTTCATCGACCCTTCTTCTCTTTATCGTCTCTTTATCATAATGAATGTGATGTTATCCCCTCCCGCCACGGCTGCTTTTGCATTATGATGTCCTCAATAGCTCCTGATGATTATTGTCTGCCTTTTCTTCTGCCTCTCTGTCTCCATCTACAGCACTGATAACATCTAACAGCTTTTATGAGGTGCCCAGTTAGAATGGGTTCCTAATTATAACACAGACACACACATAAATTGTTTTCCAGCTGGATCACACTGGTCTTGACAAATGCACAGTCAAGTTCAGTTAATCTCTTGGTACCCGAGTGTGCATGCTGAAGGGAAAGCAAAAGCCAGAGCAACTGTTTAGCATGGATCAGGCAAACATTTTTGATGAGAAGGGATGGGGGTTTTTTCATTAGGTAAATGTGAAAGTCTTGAGTTCAGGCCAAAGATGTTATTTATATTCTGTGTATATAGTGAGCCAAGCACTGAGTAGTCTGCTGGCACTGCTGCCTTTGGTACCATTTTGCCTCTGAAGTTCTGCTTCTGTTTACCTTGAATTTTCAATTAGGAACAAAAGGACCTGTTTTTAGAAGCTGCAGTTGATGAATAATGTATCATATAACACAGAAGGTCACTGCTGAAAATGTGTGAATTGTGTTCCAATAGTAAGATATTCAGACTGAACATAAATTAATATTCTCCTGTACAAGTAAACTATGAGAACTTCCTTTACAGTTTTATGGTTTGTATTTCTTTCCTTCGAAGTTCTGCAAAATACTTAAATTCCTGGAGGTGGATTTTGAGTCTTAATAGAAAGTCTGAAGCAAATCTTCAACATTCAAAGATGTTCAACTGCAGAAAATGAAAATAGGCATTTAATTCAAGAATGTTGCTTTTTGAGGTTTTTGAGTTCTAAAGCATTTGTTCGGCTTCACTCCACCACACCAGAACAAGTGGCTTATGGAGTCTAAAAACTATAAATGTTGAAACAAAGCTATATGGGAGGTAATTAATTAGACAGCAGGGCTCTCTCTCTTTCGAGCATTTCATATGTAGAGAGATTTTATCACAGTAGATATTAATAATGTACAGAGGGATATTTTATCTTTATTTTGTCACAGTAGATCTTAATAATATAAAGAGGGACATTTTATCTTTAATAGCTGTGCCATGTTTGAAATATTTCCAGCAACTTCCTCTGCCTTGTTCAATGTGTCAGTAGCAGAGTTTGACCACAAGGTGGCAGTGATGACCTTCTGTCAGGGTTTTAAGAAAAGGGAAGCAGCAGTAGCAGCAGCAGCAGGGGCCGGGAGAGACGTGCAGTGATTGAAAGAACCATTTCCTCAGGAACTCTTATGAACAAGTCTGAGGAACTTGTGAGTATTTATTTTGTTTTTCCGCCTTATTTTTTGCTCCAATAATTTCACTGTGAGATTTTGGGTACTATGAACTCATCTTATGAAAAAAAATACACTGGTTTACGTTAAACTACTCACCAGTAAATTACTTGGAATGAACTCCACCTAAAACAGCTTAGACATTACAATTATGTATTTACATTAAAGATTAAGATATAATAGATATTTATCGGAACCACAAAAGTCAGAGGGCCATTTGTATTTTTTTTTTATAAGTACATTTTTCTGATAAAACGCCTCTACTTTCAAGTTCAAGTTTTGTTTGATGAATGAAAACATTCATTCTGCCAGACTTTTTCTTGGCACTATTTGGCTTTTGTTTGGATTAAACACATGAACTATAACTTGCTAATTAGTGAGCTTTGGAAGAGCTGGAGGGAGGGTTTTGTTATCTCTCGGCTTCAGAGCAAGGCTAGCTGTTGCTTTGTGCTCAGCTAAACTTCAGGCTGTTGCTTCATGTTAAGCACATAAAGACAGAAGAGTGTATTTATTTTCTTCTCCAACTCATGGTAAAAAATGTTTCTTTTCTCAAAATGACAGAACTGTATGCTGTAAGTCAGATTTTAAGAGTGCAATACTTTCCATTTTGAATTTGACCTTCTAACCTGCTATAAGTCAGCCTCCAGGTTGTCAGTAAAATGTTAACACATCATCTTCATGGATGATCTAGTGAACCTGAAAGCAGTTTTAACATCAAGCTGTAACAGAGCAACATTTCTGTCATTTCTGTGGACCTGGTGAAATTCAGTCAACTTTCTTTGCACTATTTTTTGGTCTCCACCATGTCTTTAAGGAAATATCTGGATTAAGCTGCTGAATGCTTCACTTTGTTGACATTTGTCAAGTTTCAATTATGTTGAATTGAAACAACTTATTTTATTGAGTCAATCATTATATTTGTATCAGATGTATCTATGACTTTCATTGGTTTTTATTCTATTTTTTTAAATTCATTGTCAAGGCTCTTATTTGTAAACTTCTGCGTTACATCACAGACCTGTTGGAGTTGAACACTAGCGCCTACTCTTTTAAAGTCCCTCAAGCTTTCACAGAACTCGGTAAATCAGCATTTTCCTTTGATGCCCCAAACTCGTGGAACGCCCTCCAGCAAACTATAAGGATCGGAGTTCTTCCCTCTCTTCCAGAGTTTAGGAACTTGATCTCTAGCCACTTTAGCCCGAATTGTAACTGTTTTTAATTGATCGCAGTGCTTTTTTGGTCACTGATTCTGAGTGTTTGTTGTGTTTCTTTGCTTGTTTTACTGTGCATTGAAAATTAGGGAAACCTCAGTGTCCTTTTCGAGAATAAATTAAGGTTTGAAATGAAATGCAGTACACAATGCAGTAAACTAGCCTCATGGATTCAATTGCCTCACCTGTGCAAAACACATGCCCCTCCTGTAGCTCTCCATGAAATATTATTGCATCAGTAATGCATCACAGCAGCATGACCATTCAGATTATTAAAATCAATATTTGCTCAAAATAACTTCGCTAGCCTGCTGTGTCTGACGCATCTGATGGATGCATTCTACAGGCAGCAATTACAAAATGTTTTACTCACGTGAATTGTGGGATTTTATCCTTCGACCCCCCCAGCTGTGAGGAGAGATGGTCTGTCATGGTCTCCCACCTAAATAGAACAATTCATTTAGCCCCCCTGTGAGGGTGTGATAGATACAGACGGGAATCGATACAGAGGTGACAAAAAATGAATAGCACGTGGTAATCTATATGTCCACTGTCTTCGGAGGGTTACACAAAGATTATGAACTCTGGAAACACTACCCACAGCTGACCTCTAAAAACACTGCCATTTATCGTTACATTAATGTTACTTTTTATCCACACACTCCCTGAATAATCTGCCATAAAATTCTTGTAGAATCTGATTTGGGCTTCTTTTCACCAGTTTTCCTGCAGACACCTGACATACATTGCTATTGCTGCCTCCAGAAAAGGTTATGCACAGTGATATCAAGCAGCTGCATCACCTACTGTGCTGACATCGGAGTAATTTTCAACCCACGGCCTTCCCCTTTTTTTTTTTTTTGACTCGAGGCCATGCAGCTATCCCCGGGAACAATACTTACAGTAATCTGGACTGGTGTAGAGCGGCTGCCTGAAACCTCAGACAGTTTGTTTATCTTTTGGCCACTGGACCTAAAACACCAGAGGGTGGCGGAGTCCTAATCACAAACAGTAAAGTCACAAACGTGCTTCAGTTTTTGGTGTTCCACAGTGGACACTGCAGATGGAGATGTACACAGAAAGTGGCGGATTTTCTCTTCCACGTGTTTTACAGGTGGATACCCCTGACGAGGTCGAATGTTTCATCATCACCCACTGGAATTGTGATAGACCTCTCCTGTCTGTTTAGATGCTGTTCTCTAAGTGAACCTGTTACATTTGAGTTTAAGGGTTTGGACCCCAGAATGCAGAACACAGAAACAAAAGTCAGTCTTTAAGACGTTTTAATGTAGCACAATAAAAGGCTTAAGGCAGCTGGTGGCAATAGAGGACAGGCTGGTGCAGGAGAACTCAAAAACACCAAGGCCAAACAGAAATCCAAAGCAAGGAGGTGAGGCTCACCGCCAGGCTGCACACAAAAAAGAGAAAACAGGTCAGTCGATGACACAAGAACAAAAAAATCACGTTGAAAGTTCTTCAAGGTAAGGCTAGTAGTGTGACACAGTTACCGACTGCAAAAGGAAAAATCTGGCACAGGAGTCGGGTCTCAATCTGTCTTTAAGGCCTGAGTGATGACCTGATGAGATTCAGGTGCTCCTCGTTCCAGCTCAGCCAGCCACGCCCTCCACTGCAAGAGAGAAAACAGAAGGAGGGGAAACAAACACAAATTGACACCAAATGCATCAGAAACTAACACCATGACATTACCCCCCCTCAATGGACGCCTCTCGGCGGCCTACCCAGTTTATCCGGAAAGTCCTGATAAAAGTCTCGAATGAGTCTTGGGTCCAAAATCATGGAACGAGATACCTAGGACCGCACCCCTCCCAATCCACCAGGTACTAAACCCCCTGCCACGTCGGCGCACGTCCAGCAGCCGCCGAACCGAGTAAGCAGGATGGTTGTCAATGAGCTGTGGGGCCGGAGGGGGTTCGGCCGGAGGGCTCAGAGCACTGGTGGAGACAGGTTTCAACAAAGACACGTGAAAGGCAGGGTGAACCCTTAACGCTGGAGGTAACTTCAGTTTCATCACACTGGGATTGATTACCTTCTCAATTTCATATGGACCAGTGTACCTGGGAGCGAGCTTCCTACTCTCCATCTGTAGAGGCAGGTCCCGAGACGAGAGCCAAACATTCTGACCTAGCTGGTAGTTGGGAGCAGGAGTGCGACGTCGATCCGCTAACTGTTGATTCCGGACCGCAGTGCGCGTGAGGGCTGCCCTAGCATCACGCCAGGCCCTGCGGGCACGCTGGAGCTGTTCCTGGACAGAGGGGACGGCAACTTCACTCTCCTGGACAGGGAAGAGGGGAGGTTGAAAGCCCATGGAAGCCATAAATGGAGACATGCCCGAGCCTGGCGCGAGTTCAACCGATGAGCTGATTGCAGGTAGGAGAGGTTCTTGAGGTCTGTCCATACCACGAAAGGGTGAATGGAGCCCTCCAGCCAGTATCTCCATTCCTGCAGGGCCAGCACCACAGCCAGTAGTTCCCTGTTGCCGACGTCATAATTACTCTCTGCTGGTGTAAGTCGACAAGAGAAGAAGGCACAGGGGTGTTGTTTCTGATCCTCTGGTGAGCGTTGTGAGCGCACCGCCCCAACACCTGTGTCAGAGGCGTCAACCTCTACTACAAACTGGAGAGAAGGCTCTGGGTGGGAAAGCACAGGTGCAGAGGTAAACAAACCCTTTAACTGTTGGAATGCAGCGTCAGCTGCCTGGGACCACCCAAAATGGACCCACTGGAGTTGTGATAGACCTCTCCTGTCTGTTTAGATGCTGTTCTCTAAGTGAACCTGTTACGTTTGAGTTTAAGGGTTTGGACCCCAGAATGCAGAACACAGAAACAAAAGTCAGTCTTTAAGACATTTTAATGTAGCACAATAAAAGGCTTAAGGCAGTTGGTGGCAATAGAGGACAGGCTGGTGCAGGAGAACTCAAAAAACAGCAAGGCCAAACAGAAATCCAAAGCAAGGAGGTGAGGCTCACCGGCAGGCTGCACACAAAAAGAGAAAACAGGTCAGTCGATGACACAAGAACAAAAAATCACATTCAAAGTTCTTCAAGGTAAGGCTAGTAGTGTGACACAGTTACCGACTGCAAAAGGAAAAATCTGGCACAGGAGTTGAGTCTCGATCTGTCTTTAAGGCCTGAGTGATGACCTGATGAGATTCAGGTGCTCCTCGTTCCAGCTCAGCCAGCCACGCCCTCCACTGCAAGAGAGAAAACAGAAGGAGGGGAAACAAACACAAAGTGACACCAAATGCATCAGAAACTAACACCATGACAGGACCATTTGAATCTTCATTTCCTTTCCATGTCAATGAGGCGTGAGAAAACATTTGGATGCATGTGAGAAAGAGAAACAAAGAGACACAGAGAAGCACTCAGATAACAAGACAGGTAGACGTGAAAAATAAGGTAAGAAGACACCCGCTTTCCCTGCTACATTTAGCACAGTTCAAATGCAAGTCAGCCAATTTGAATAGTGACAATCCACAGTACTTCAGTGCTAAATTGCAGACCTGCAGAGCAGAAAAAGTCAAACAAAAGCAGTGCAAATGGGCAGCTGTCATTTCTTGGTTGGTGCCAAGTCATGCTGGAAGCATTTTAGGGGCCAGCATATGAAATGACACATCCCAATACTGAACTGAAAAGTTACATAAAAGTGGCCATGTCTGTCTATATGATGTTTATTTTACCTTCCATCACCAGAATAGTCCTATAACAGGGTCAGAGCATGCCTGTAGGACTCAATAGGTTTGAAATGGTTTTGAAAATGATGCTATTTGGCTTTATGGGTTTATTTTATCGCTCAGTGGATAAATACAGTAAATTCCTGGAGGCATGAGTAGCCTATATGATGTACTTTGTCATGTACTCCACTTATATACGTAAGCTTAATATGGTCGTCATTTATAAAAGTAAAAACAGAAGTATAAAATTGTTCAATCAATCAATCTTTAATTGTACAACGACAATTCACAACAACTGTTATCTCAATACACTTTACAAAAAAGCAGGTCTTTGCATTGTCTACAAAGACCCAACAATAATCCGTCATGAGCAGCACTGAACAACATTAGCAAAGTTACAGTGGCAATGAAAAACCTTAATTTAAGAGGCAGAAACCTCGAGCAGAACCAGACTCATGATGAACACCCATTTGCCCAAACTGTGTATGAAACGTGGGATAGAGGGAGATGCAGGAAGAAAGAGAGGGACAAACTGAGCAGCAGCAACAACAATGAATAAGTTAGATTTGTAGCTACAATGTCAGTTATAATGGTAAATGTGTAATATTAGCAGTAACAGCTAAGTATGATTATAGACTGATCAGTCTAATATTAACATTTGCAACTGTAATGATAACGACAAGGGGAGAACTGATGTTTAGAGCAGCTCTAAGATTCACTTTAATATTTATATTATGATCATAAATTGAAGGGGTGATATTAATGTTTGTAGCTCTGACATTCAGTTTGATAGTTGTAAACATGATAATAGATGTAAGGCTGTTATAAATAGTTGTGGTTATTCCAGTCCAGTGCTTGGACCAATTCTCTTTACATTATATATGCTTCCTCTGGGAAATATTATGAGGAAACACTCCATACGTTTTCATTGTTATGCAGATGATACTCAGCTTTATGTATCAATGAAGCCCGATGGCACCAGTCAGTTATGTAAGCTAGAAACGTGCCTTAAGGACGTTAGGTGATGCAGAAAAACTAGTTCATGCATTTGTTACCTCCAGGTTGGATTATTGTAATTCTCTTTTGTCAGGGTGCTCTGGTAAGTCTCTAAAGACTCTTCAACTAGTCCAGAACGCTGCAGCTCGTGTACTGACTAGAACTAGGAAAAGGGACCACATTACTCCTGTGTTGGCTTCTCTGCACTGGCTCCCTATATAGTCTAGAATAGAATTCAAGATCCTTCTTCTCACTTACAAAGCTCTAAATGGCCAGGCACCATCTTATCTTAAGGAGCTACTAGTGCCATACTGCCCCTCGAGAACATTACGGTCCCAGAATGCAGGCCTGTTAGTGGTACCTACAGTCTCTAAGTGTACTATGGGAGGTAAAGCCTTCAGTTATCAGTAGCTCAATGTGACAGGCCCCCTGGCAGTTTAAGCCTATAACAGCATGAATAGGAGCTGGTCCATACATAAGCCAGATTGTTGTACACAAGTTAGTGTCCTGTATGCAACATTTAAGAATATAAAAGCTAAATAAGTATCAAAAGGAAAGTACTCAGGGGGATAAACTGTGAATTATCTTAAAATAAGGTAATTTATTATATTTATTTTGTTTGCATGCAGGTGAATCATAGTTTTCATGTAGACGCTGCTTGGTGGAGGCAAAAGCTGAATAAAGTCAAGTGATATATTTGTCTGTATTCTAAATATAACTTGAAGTTACAGCTGTGAAAAATACACATTCTGGAGTAAAAGAACTGGAGAAGTGTAAATGATCAATCATTTCTGTTTTGTAACATACCAGTTTCCATAAGACTTGATATATCTTATGATTCCCTAATAATCTGAAGTATAAGCTCCATCCTTCCACTTTTTGTCCCTACAGGCTATGGTCTTTTTTATAAGTGATTAATTTTGTATTGAAGCATACATAATTTATCAGCCGCATGACAAGATAATCTCATTAGCATGACTATGCCATTTTGTGAGTTAATTAAGTGATTAGCTTGGAAGACAGTCAATGCTAACTAATGACTTACAACCAGTAATTTTTTCACAATGGAGCATGGGTAACTGTAATTAGGATACACAGGTCCAGGCATTTGGAATTGATTTCTGCCTCTCTTAGCAATCATTCTTCTGTTTTGATATTTTCTAAAGAAATTTAAAAAAAAGTTTAGAAACAGGTTCTCTTCAAACTATGAGATGAGATGTAGGCCTATGAGATAAAGTACAGTGTATTAAAACTATTGATTATTTCTGAGCTGTTTTCTCTTCCTTCTTTTAGACATTATAAAAACAACAAAAAGCGATGTGTAAATTTCAGATAACACTTTGCAGATGTTTTGAATTTTAATGTTATGTGGGTTTCTTTAACAAGTTGATTTATTTTGATACGGAAACTCTTATTAGAATGAATTCACACAAATTCAAGAGAAATGCAGACACGCTTAAAAACCTGCATCCATCAGATAACAGCATAGTGATGCTTATCTGCATAACAGTCTTTGACATGAGCAGGGAAAAGTTTTTTTTCGCCACTGTGACTTCACAGTGAGCTGTGTGTGTGTGTGTGTGTGTGTGTGTGTGTGTGTGTGTGTGTGTGTGTGTGTGTGTGTGTGTGTGTGTG